>NW_026800180.1:0-142162 GCF_032191835.1 Heteronotia binoei
CTCTAACCCTAACACTAACCCTTACCATATGGGCCCATTCATTCTAATGAATCTCATAGGCTATAATGGAGAATGGAAAAACATCCAAAAATTTTTTCCCATCAAGAGTATACCATTCAGTGTGATATTAAAAATACATCTTACCCAACCCTAAACCAGACGCCAATTTTAAACCGAACATATGTGTGTCCTGAACTCTAACCCTAACCCTAACCCTTACCATATGGGCCCATTCATTCTAATGAATCTCATAGGGGTATAATGGAGAATTGAAAAACATCCAAAAAATTTTCCCATCAAGAGTATACCATTCAGTGTGATATTAAAATACATCTTATCCAACCCTAAACCCAACCCCAATATTCACTCGAACTTAAGTGTGTCCTGAACTCTAACCCTAACCCTAACCCTTACCATATGGCCCATTCATTCTAATGAATCTCATAGGCTATAATGGAGAATGGAAAAACATCCAAAATTTTTCCCATCAAGAGTATACCATTCAGTGTGATATTAAAAATACATCTTACCCAACCCTAAACCCAACCCCAATATGCACCCGAACATAAGTGTGTCCTGAACTCTAACCCTAACCCTAACCCTTACCATATGGGCCCATTCATTCTAATGAATCTCATAGGCTATAATGGAGAATGGAAAAACATCCAAAATTTTTCCCCATCAACAGTGTACCATTCAGTGTAATATTAAAAAAAACAATCTTACCCAACCCTAAACCCAACCCCAATATTAACCGAAACATAAGTGTGTCCTGAACTCTAACCCTAACCCTTACCATATGGGCCCATTCATTCTAATGAATCTCATAGGCTATAATGGAGAATGGAAAAACATCCAAAAAATTTTACCATCAAGATTATACCATTCAGTGTGATATTAAAAATACACCTTACCCAACCCTAAACCCAACCCCAATATTCACACAAACATAAGTGCGTCCAGAACTCTAACCCTAACACTAACCCTTACCATATGGGCCCATTCATTCTAATGAATCTCATAGGCTATAATGGAGAATGGAAAAACATCCAAAATTTTTCCCATCAAGAGTATACCATTCAGTGTGATATTAAAAATACATCTTACCCAACCCTAAACCAGACGCCAATTTTAAACCGAACATATGTGTGTCCTGAATTCTAACCCTAACCCTTACCATATGGGCCCATTCATTCTAATGAATCTCATAGGGTATAATGGAGAATTGAAAAACATCCAAAAAATTTCCCATCAAGAGTATACCATTCAGTGTGATATTAAAATACATCTTATCCAACCCTAAACCCACCCCAATATTCACTCGAACATAAGTGTGTCCTGAACTCTAACCCTAACCCTAACCCTTACCATATGGGCCCATTCATTCTAATGAATCTCATAGGCTATAATGGAGAATGGAAAAACATCCAAAAATTTTTCCCATCAAGAGTATACCATTCAGTGTGATATTAAAAAATACATCTTACCCAACCCTAAACCAGACCCCAATTTTAAAACCGAACATATGTGTGTCCTGAACTCTAACCCTAACCCTAACCCTTACCATATGGGCCCATTCATTCTAATGAATCTCATAGGGTATAATGGAGAATGGAAAAAACATCCAAAAAATTTTCCCCATCAAGAGTATACCATTCAGTGTGATATTAAAATACATCTTATCCAACCCTAAACCCAACCCCAATATTCACTCGAACATAAGTGTGTCCTGAACTCTAACCCTACCCTAACCCTTACCATATGGGCCCATTCATTCTAATGAATCTCATAGGCTATAATGGAGAATGGAAAAACATCCAAAAATTTTTCCCATCAAGAGTATACCATTCAGTGTGATATTAAAAATACATCTTACCCACCCTAAACCAGACCCCAATTTTAAACCGAACATTATGTGTGTCCTGAACTCTAACCCTAACCCTAACCCTTACCATATGGGCCCATTCATTCTAATGAATCTCATAGGGTATAATGGAGAATGGAAAAACATACAAAAATTTTTCCCATCAAGAGTATACCATTCAGTGTGATATTAAAAATTCATCTTATCCAACCCTAAACCCAACCCCAATATTCACTCGAACATATGTGTGTCCTGAACTCTAACCCTAACCCTAACCCTTACCATATGGGCCCATTCATTCTAATGAATCTCATAGGCTATAATGGAGAATGGAAAAACATCCAAAAATTTTCCCCATCAACACTGTACCTTTCAGTGTGATATTAAAAATTCATTTTATCCAACCCTAAACCCAACCCCAATATTCACCGAAACATAAGTGTGTCCTGAACTCTAACCCTAACCCTAACCCTTACCTTATGGGCCCATTCATTCTAATGAATCTCATAGGCTATAAAGGAGAATGGAAAAACATCCAAAAAATTTTCCCATCAAGATTATACCATTCAGTGTGATATTAAAAATACATCTTACCCAACCCTAAACCAGACACCAATTTTAAACCGAACATATGTGTGTCCTGAACTCTAACCCTAACCCTAACCCTTACCATATGGGCCCATTCATTCTAATGAATCTCATAGAGTATAATGGAGAATGGAAAAACATACAAAAATTTTTCCCATCAAGAGTATACCATTCAGTGTGATATTAAAAATACATCTTATCCAACCCTAAACACAACCCCAATATTCACTCGAACATAAGTGTGTCCTGAACTCTAACCCTAACCCTTACCATATGGGCCCATTCATTCTAATGAATCTCATAGGCTATAATGGAGAATGGAAAAACATCCAAAAATTTTCCCCATCAACAGTGTACCATTCAGTGTGATATTAAAAATTCATCTTATCCAACCCTAAACCCAACCCCAATATTCACTCGACCATAAGTGTGTCCTGAACTCTAACCCTAACCCTAACCCTTACCATATGGGCCCATTCATTCTAATGAATCTCATAGGCTATAATGGAGAATGGAAAAACATCCAAAAATTTTCCCCATCAACAGTGTACCATTCAGTGTGATATTAAAAATTCATCTTATCCAACCCTAAACCCAACCCCAATATTCACCGAAACATAAGTGTGTCCTGAACTCTAACCCTAACCCTAACCCTTACCATATGGGCCCATTCATTCTAATGAATCTCATAGGCTATAATGGAGAATGGAAAAACATCCAAAATTTTTCCCCATCAACAGTGTACCACTCAGTGTGATATTAAAAATACATCTTATCCAACCCTAAACCCAACCCCAATATTCACCGAAACATAAGTGTGTCCTGAACTCTAACCCTAACCCTAACCCTTACCATATGGGCCCATTCATTCTAATGAATCTCATAGGCTATAATGGAGAATGGAAAAACATCCAAAAAATTTTACCATCAAGATTATAACATTCAGTGTGATATTAAAAATACATCTTATCCAACCCTAAACCCAACCCCAATATTCACCCAAACATAAGTGCGTCCAGAACTCTAACCCTAACCCTAACCCTTACCATATCGGCCCATTTATTCTAATGAATGTCATAGGCTATAATGGAGAATGCAAAAACATCCAAAAAATTTTCCCATCAAGAGTATACCATTCAGTGTGGTATTAAAAATACATCTTACCCAACCCTAAACCAGACCACAATTTTAAACCGAACATATGTGTGTCCTGAACTCTAACCCTAACCCTAACCCTTACCATATGGGCCCATTCATTCTAATGAATCTCATAGGGTATAATGGAGAATGGAAAAACATACAAAAATTTTTCCCATCAAGAGTATACCATTCAGTGTGATATTAAAAATACATCTTATCCAACCCTAAACCCAACCGCAAAATTCACCCAAACATAAGTGCGTCCAGTACTCTAACCCTAACCCTTACCATATGGGCCCATTCATTCTAATGAATCTCATAGGCTATAATGGAGAATGGAAAAACATCCAAAATTTTTCCCCATCAACAGTGTACCATTCAGTGTGATATTAAAAATACATCTTATCCAACCCTAAACCCAACCCCAATATTCACCGAAACATAAGTGTGTCCTGAACTCTAACCCTAACCCTAACCCTTACCATATGGGCCCATTCATTCTAATGAATCTCATAGGCTATAATGGAGAATGGAAAAACATCCAAAAATTTTCCCCATCAACACTGTACCATTCAGTGTGATATTAAAAATTCATCTTCTCCAACCCTAAACCCAACCCCAATATACACCGAAACATAAGTGTGTCCTGAACTCTAACCCTAACCCTAAACCTTACCATATGGGCCCATTCATTCTAATGAATCTCATAGGCTATAATGGAGAATGGAAAAACATCCAAAATTTTTCCCCATCAACAGTGTACCATTCAGTATGATATTAAAAATACATCTTACCCAACCCTAAACCAGACGCCAATTTTAAACCGAACATATGTGTGTCCTGAACTCTAACCCTAACCCTTACCATATCGGCCCATTCATTCTAATGAATCTCATAGGCTATAATGGAGAATGGAAAAACATCCAAAAATTTTCCCCATCAACAGTGTACCATTCAGTGTGATATTAAAAATTCATGTTCTCCAACCCTAAACCCAACCCCAATATTCACTGAAACATAAGTGTGTCCTGAACTCTAACCCTAACCCTAACCCTTACCATATGGGCCCATTCATTCTAATGAATCTCATAGGCTATAACGGAGAATGGAAAAACATCCCAAATTTTTTCCCATCAAGAGTATACCATTCAGTGTGATATTAAAAATACATCTTAGCCAACCCTAAACCCAACCCCAATATTCACCGAAACATAAGTGTGTCCTGAACTCTAACCCTAACCCTAACCCTTGCCATATGGGCCCATTCATTCTAATGAATCTCATAGGCTATAATGGAGAATGGAAAAACATCCAAAAATTTTCCCCATCAACACTGTACCATTCAGTGTGATATTAAAAATTCATCTTACCCAACCCTAAACCCAACCCCAATATTCACCGAAACATAAGTGTGTCCTGAACTCTAACCCTAACCCTAACCCTTACCATATGGGCCCATTCATTCTAATGAATCTCATAGGCTATAATGGAGAATGGAAAAACATCCAAAAATTTTTCCCATCAAGAGTATACCATTCAGTGTGATATTAAAAATACATCTTACCCAACCCTAAACCCAACCCCAATATTCACCGAAACATAAGTGTGTCCTGAACTTTAAACCTAACCCTAACCCTTACCATATGGGCCCATTCATTCTAATGAATCTCATAGGCTATAATGGAGAATGGAAAAACATCCAAAATTTTTCCCCATCAACAGTGTACCATTCAGTGTGATATTAAAAATTCATCTTATCCAACCCTAAACCCAACCCCAATATTCACCGAAACATAAGTGTGTCCTGAACTCTAACCCTAACCCTAACCCTTACCATATGGGCCCATTCATTCTAATGAATCTCATAGGCTATAATGGAGAATGGGAAAACATCCAAAATTTTTCCCCATCAACAGTGTACCATTCAGTGTGATATTAAAAATAATCTTATCCAACCCTAAACCCAACCGCAATATTCACCCAAACATAGGTGCGTCCAGAACTCTAACCCTAACCCTAACCCTTACCATATGGGCCCATTCATTCTAATGAATCTCATAGGCTATAATGGAGAATGGAAAAACATCCCAAATTTTTTCCCATCAAGAGTATACCATTCAGTGTGATATTAAAAATACATCTTAGCCAACCCTAAACCCAACCCCAATATTCACCGAAACATAAGTGTGTCCTGAACTCTAACCCTAACCCTAACCCTTGCCATATGGGCCCATTCATTCTAATGAATCTCATAGGCTATAATGGAGAATGGAAAAACATCCAAAAATTTTTCCCATCAAGAGTATACCATTCAGTGTGATATTAAAAATACATCTTACCCAACCCTAAACCCAACCCCAATATTCACCGAAACATAAGTGTGTCCTGAACTCTAAACCTAACCCTAACCCTTACCATATGGGCCCATTCATTCTAATGAATCTCATAGGCTATAATGGAGAATGGAAAAACATCCAAAATTTTTCCCCATCAACAGTGTACCATTCAGTGTGATATTAAAAATTCATCTTATCCAACCCTAAACCCAACCCCAATATTCACCGAAACATAAGTGTGTCCTGAACTCTAACCCTAACCCTAACCCTTACCATATGGGCCCATTCATTCTAATGAATCTCATAGGCTATAATGGAGAATGGGAAAACATCCAAAATTTTTCCCCATCAACAGTGTACCATTCAGTGTGATATTAAAAATAATCTTATCCAACCCTAAACCCAACCGCAATATTCACCCAAACATAGGTGCGTCCAGAACTCTAACCCTAACCCTAACCCTTACCATATGGGCCCATTCATTCTAATGAATCTCATAGGCTATAATGGAGAATGGAAAAACATCCCAAATTTTTTCCCATCAAGAGTATACCATTCAGTGTGATATTAAAAATACATCTTAGCCAACCCTAAACCCAACCCCAATATTCACCGAAACATAAGTGTGTCCTGAACTCTAACCCTAACCCTAACCCTTGCCATATGGGCCCATTCATTCTAATGAATCTCATAGGCTATAATGGAGAATGGAAAAACATCCAAAAATTTTCCCCATCAACACTGTACCATTCAGTGTGATATTAAAAATTCATCTTACCCAACCCTAAACCCAACCCCAATATTCACCGAAACATAAGTGTGTCCTGAACTCTAACCCTAACCCTAACCCTTACCATATGGGCCCATTCATTCTAATGAATCTCATAGGCTATAATGGAGAATGGAAAAACATCCAAAAATTTTTCCCATCAAGAGTATACCATTCAGTGTGATATTAAAAATACATCTTACCCAACCCTAAACCCAACCCCAATATTCACCGAAACATAAGTGTGTCCTGAACTCTAAACCTAACCCTAACCCTTACCATATGGGCCCATTCATTCTAATGAATCTCATAGGCTATAATGGAGAATGGAAAAACATCCAAAATTTTTCCCCATCAACAGTGTACCATTCAGTGTGATATTAAAAATTCATCTTATCCAACCCTAAACCCAACCCCAATATTCACCGAAACATAAGTGTGTCCTGAACTCTAACCCTAACCCTAACCCTTACCATATGGGCCCATTCATTCTAATGAATCTCATAGGCTATAATGGAGAATGGGAAAACATCCAAAATTTTTCCCCATCAACAGTGTACCATTCAGTGTGATATTAAAAATAATCTTATCCAACCCTAAACCCAACCGCAATATTCACCCAAACATAGGTGCGTCCAGAACTCTAACCCTAACCCTAACCCTTACCATATGGGCCCATTCATTCTAATGAATCTCATAGGCTATAATGGAGAATGGAAAAACATCCAAAAAATTTTCCCATCAAGAGTATACCATTCAGTGTGATATTAAAAATACATCTTACCCAACCCTAAACCCAACCCCAATATTCACCGAAACATAAGTGTGTCCTGAACTCTAACCCTAACCCTAACCCTTACCATATGGCCCATTCATTCTAATGAATCTCATAGGCTATAATGGAGAATGGAAAAACATCCAAAATTTTTCCCCATCAACAGTGTACCATTCAGTGTGATATTAAAAATACATCTTATCCAACCCTAAACCCAACCCCAATATTCACCGAAACATAAGTGTGTCCTGAACTCTAACCCTAACCCTAACCCTTACCATATGGGCCCATTCATTCTAATGAATCTCATAGGCTATAATGGAGAATGGATAAACATCCAAAAATTTTCCCCATCAACACTGTACCATTCAGTGTGATATTAAAAATTCATCTTATCCAACCCTAAACCCAACCCCAATATTCACCGAAACATAAGTGTGTCCTGAACTCTAACCCTAACCCTAACCCTTACCATATGGGCCCATTCATTCTAATGAATCTCATAGGCTATAATGGAGAATGGAAAAACATCCAAAATTTTTCCCCATCAACAGTGTACCATTCAGTGTGATATTAAAAATACATCTTACCCAACCCTAAACCAGACGCCAATTTTAAACCGAACATATGTGTGTCCTGAACTCTAACCCTAACCCTAACCCTTACCATATGGGCCCATTCATTCAAATGAATCTCATAGGGTATAATGGAGAATGGAAAAACATCCAAAAAATTTTCCCATCAAGAGTATACCATTCAGTGTGATATTAAAAATACATCTCATCCAACCCTAAACCCAACACCAATATTCACTCGAACATAAGTGTGTCCTGAACTCTAACCCTAACCCTAACCCTTACCATATGGGCCCATTCATTCTAATGAATCTCATAGGCTATAATGGAGAATGGAAAAACATCCAAAAATTTTCCCCATCAGCACTGTACCATTCAGTGTGATATTAAAAATTCATCTTATCCAACCCTAAACCCAACCCAAATATTCACCGAAACATAAGTGTGTCCTGAACTCTAACCCTAACCCTTACCATATGGGCCCATTCATTCTAATGAATCTCATAGGCTATAATGGAGAATGGAAAAACATCCAAAAATTTTCCCCATCAAGAGTATACCATTCAGTGTGATATTAAAAATACATCTTATCCAACCCTAAAGCCAACCCCAATATTCACTCGAACATAAGTGTGTCCTGAACTCTAACCCTAACCCTAACCCTTACCATATGGGCCCATTCATTCTAATGAATCTCATAGGCTATAATGGAGAATGGAAAAACATCCAAAAAATTTTACCATCAAGAGTATACCATTCAGTGTGATATTAAAAATACACCTTATCCAACCCTAAACCCAACCCCAATATTCACCCAAACATAAGTGCGTGCAGAACTCTAACCCTAACACTAACCCTTACCATATGGGCCCATTCATTCTAATGAATCTCATAGGCTATAATGGAGAATGGAAAAACATCCAAAAAATTTTCCCATCAAGAGTATACCATTCAGTGTGATATTAAAAATACATCTTACCCAACCCTAAACCCAACCCCAATATTCACCGAAACATAAGTGTGTCCTGAACTCTAACCCTAACCCTTACCCTTCCCATATGGGCCCATTCATTCTAATGAATCTCATAGGCTATAATGGAGAATGGAAAAACATCCAAAATTTTTCCCCATCAACAGTGTACCATTCAGTGTGATATTAAAAATACATCTTATCCAACCCTAAACCCAACCCCAATATTCACCGAAACATAAGTGTGTCCTGAACTCTAACCCTAACCCTAACCCTTACCATATGGGCCCATTCATTCTAATGAATCTCATAGGCTATAATGGAGAATGGAAAAACATCCAAAAATTTTCCCCATCAACACTGTACCATTCAGTGTGATATTAAAAATTCATCTTCTCCAACCCTAAACCCAACCCCAATATTCACCGAAACATAAGTGTGTCCTGAACTCTAACCCTAACCCTAACCCTTACCATATGGGCCCATTCATTCTAATGAATCTCATAGGCTATAATGGAGAATGGAAAAACATCCAAAATTTTTCCCCATCAACAGTGTACCATTCAGTATGATATTAAAAATACATCTTACCCAACCCTAAACCAGACGCCAATTTTAAACCGAACATATGTGTGTCCTGAACTCTAACCCTAACCCTTACCATATGGGCCCATTCATTCTAATGAATCTCATAGGCTATAATGGAGAATGGAAAAACATCCAAAAATTTCCCCCATCAACAGTGTACCATTCAGTGTGATATTAAAAATTCATGTTCTCCAACCCTAAACCCAACCCCAATATTCACTGAAACATAAGTGTGTCCTGAACTCTAACCCTAACCCTAACCCTTACCATATGGGCCCATTCATTCTAATGAATCTCATAGGCTATAACGGAGAATGGAAAAACATCCAAAAAATTTTCCCATCAAGAGTATACCATTCAGTGTGATATTAAAAATACATCTTAGCCAACCCTAAACCCAACCCCAATATTCACCGAAACATAAGTGTGTCCTGAACTCTAACCCTAACCCTAACCCTTGCCATATGGGCCCATTCATTCTAATGAATCTCATAGGCTATAATGGAGAATGGAAAAACATCCAAAAATTTTCCCCATCAACACTGTACCATTCAGTGTGATATTAAAAATTCATCTTACCCAACCCTAAACCCAACCCCAATATTCACCGAAACATAAGTGTGTCCTGAACTCTAACCCTAACCCTAACCCTTACCATATGGGCCCATTCATTCTAATGAATCTCATAGGCTATAATGGAGAATGGAAAAACATCCAAAATTTTTTCCCATCAAGAGTATACCATTCAGTGTGATATTAAAAATACATCTTACCCAACCCTAAACCCAACCCCAATATTCACCGAAACATAAGTGTGTCTTGAACTCTAACCCTAACCCTAACCCTTACCATATGGGCCCATTCATTCTAATGAATCTCATAGGCTATAATGGAGAATGGAAAAACATCCAAAATTTTTCCCCATCAACAGTGTACCATTCAGTGTGATATTAAAAATTCATCTTATCCAACCCTAAACCCAACCCCAATATTCACCGAAACATAAGTGTGTCCTGAACTCTAACCCTAACCCTAACCCTTACCATATGGGCCCATTCATTCTAATGAATCTCATAGGCTATAATGGAGAATGGGAAAACATCCAAAATTTTTCCCCATCAACAGTGTACCATTCAGTGTGATATTAAAAATACATCTTATCCAACCCTAAACCCAACCGCAATATTCACCCAAACATAAGTGCGTCCAGAACTCTAACCCTAACCCTAACCCTTACCATATGGGCCCATTCATTCTAATGAATCTCATAGGCTATAATGGAGAATGGAAAAACATCCAAAAAATTTTCCCATCAAGAGTATACCATTCAGTGTGATATTAAAAATACATCTTACCCAACCCTAAACTCAACCCCAATATTCACCGAAACATAAGTGTGTCCTGAACTCTAACCCTAACCCTAACCCTTACCATATGGCCCATTAATTCTAATGAATCTCATAGGCTATAATGGAGAATGGAAAAACATCCAAAATTTTTCCCCATCAACAGTGTACCATTCAGTGTGATATTAAAAATACATCTTATCCAACCCTAAACCCAACCCCAATATTCACCGAAACATAAGTGTGTCCTGAACTCTAACCCTAACCCTAACCCTTACCATATGGGCCCATTAATTCTAATGAATCTCATAGGCTATAATGGAGAATGGATAAACATCCAAAAATTTTCCCCATCAACACTGTACCATTCAGTGTGATATTAAAAATTCATCTTATCCAACCCTAAACCCAACCCCAATATTCACCGAAACATAAGTGTGTCCTGAACTCTAACCCTAACCCTAACCCTTACCATATGGGCCCATTCATTCTAATGAATCTCATAGGCTATAATGGAGAATGGAAAAACATCCAAAATTTTTCCCCATCAACAGTGTACCATTCAGTGTGATATTAAAAATACATCTTACCCAACCCTAAACCAGACGCCAATTTTAAACCGAACATATGTGTGTCCTGAACTCTAACCCTAACCCTAACCCTTACCATATGGGCCCATTCATTCAAATGAATCTCATAGGGTATAATGGAGAATGGAAAAACATCCAAAAATTTTTCCCATCAAGAGTATACCATTCAGTGTGATATTAAAAATACATCTTATCCAACCCTAAACCCAACACAAATATTCACTCGAACATAAGTGTGTCCTGAACTCTATCCCTAACCCTAACCCTTACCATATGGGCCCATTCATTCTAATGAATCTCATAGGCTATAATGGAGAATGGAAAAACATCCAAAAATTTTCCCCATCAGCACTGTACCATTCAGTGTGATATTAAAAATTCATCTTATCCAACCCTAAACCCAACCCAAATATTCACTGAAACATAAGTGTGTCCTGAACTCTAACCCTAACCCTTACCATATGGGCCCATTCATTCTAATGAATCTCATAGGCTATAATGGAGAATGGAAAAACATCCAAAAATTTTCCCCATCAAGAGTATACCATTCAGTGTGATATTAAAAATACATCTTATCCAACCCTAAACCCAACCCCAATATTCACTCGAACATAAGTGTGTCCTGAACTCTAACCCTAACCCTAACCCTTACCATATGGGCCCATTCATTCTAATGAATCTCATAGGCTATAATGGAGAATGGAAAAACATCCAAAAAATTTTACCATCAAGAGTATACCATTCAGTGTGATATTAAAAATACACCTTATCCAACCCTAAACCCAACCCCAATATTCACCCAAACATAAGTGCGTGCAGAACTCTAACCCTAACACTAACCCTTACCATATGGGCCCATTCATTCTAATGAATCTCATAGGCTATAATGGAGAATGGAAAAACATCCAAAATTTTTCCCCATCAACCGTGTACCATTCAGTGTGATATTAAAAATACATCTTATCCAACCCTAAACCCAACCCCAATATTCACCCAAACATAAGTGCGTCCAGAACCCTAACCCTAACCCTAACCCTTACCATATGGGCCCATTCATTCTAATGAATCTCATAGGCTATAATGGAGAATGGAAAAACATCCAAAAAATTTTCCCATCAACAGTGTACCATTCAGTGTGATATTAAAAATTCATGTTCTCCAACCCTAAACCCAACCCCGATATTCACTGAAACATAAGTGTGTCCTGAACTCTAACCCTAACCCTAACCCTTACCATATGGGCCCATTCATTCAAATGAATCTCATAGGGTATAATGGAGAATGGAAAAACATCCAAAAAATTTTCCCATCAAGAGTATACCATTCAGTGTGATATTAAAAATACATCTTATCCAACCCTAAACCCAACACCAATATTCACTCGAACATAAGCGTGTCCTGAACTCTAACCCTAACCCTAACCCTTACCATATGGGCCCATTCATTCTAATGAATCTCATAGGCTATAATGGAGAATGGAAAAACATCCAAAAATTTTCCCCATCAAGAGTATACCATTCAGTGTGATATTAAAAATACATCTTATCCAACCCTAAACCCAACCCCAATATTCACTCGAACATAAGTGTGTCCTGAACTCTAACCCTAACCCTAACCCTTACCATATGGGCCCATTCATTCTAATGAATCTCATAGGCTATAATGGAGAATGGAAAAACATCCAAAAAATTTTACCATCAAGAGTATACCATTCAGTGTGATATTAAAAATACACCTTATCCAACCCTAAACCCAACCCCAATATTCACCCAAACATAAGTGCGTGCAGAACTCTAACACTAACACTAACCCTTACCATATGGGCCCATTCATTCTAATGAATCTCATAGGCTATAATGGAAAATGGAAAAACATCCAAAATTTTTCCCCATCAACCGTGTACCATTCAGTGTGATATTAAAAATACATCTTATCCAACCCTAAACCCAACCCCAATATTCACCCAAACATAAGTGCGTCCAGAACTCTAACCCTAACCCTAACCCTTACCATATGGGCCCATTCATTCTAATGAATCTCATAGGCTATAATGGAGAATGGAAAAACATCCAAAAAATTTTCCCATCAACAGTGTACCATTCAGTGTGATATTAAAAATTCATGTTCTCCAACCCTAAACCCAACCCCGATATTCACTGAAACATAAGTGTGTCCTGAACTCTAACCCTAACCCTAACCCTTACCATATGGGCCCATTCATTCAAATGAATCTCATAGGGTATAATGGAGAATGGAAAAACATCCAAAAAATTTTCGCATCAAGAGTATACCATTCAGTGTGATATTAAAAATACATCTTATCCAACCCTAAACCCAACACCAATATTCACTCGAACATAAGTGTGTCCTGAACTCTAACCCTAACCCTAACCCTTACCATATGGGCCCATTCATTCTAATGAATCTCATAGGCTATAATGGAGAATGGAAAAACATCCAAAAATTTTCCCCATCAGCACTGTACCATTCAGTGTGATATTAAAAATTCATCTTATCCAACCCTAAACCCAACCCAAATATTCACCGAAACATAAGTGTGTCCTGAACTCTAACCCTAACCCTTACCATATGGGCCCATTCATTCTAATGAATCTCATAGGCTATAATGGAGAATGGAAAAACATCCAAAAATTTTCCCCATCAAGAGTATTCCATTCAGTGTGATATTAAAAATACATCTTATCCAACCCTAAACCCAACCCCAATATTCACTCGAACATAAGTGTGTCCTGAACTCTAACCCTAACCCGAACCCTTACCTTATGGGCCCATTCATTCTAATGAATCTCATAGGCTATAATGGAGAATGGAAAAACATCCAAAAAATTTTACCATCAAGAGTATACCATTCAGTGTGATATTAAAAATACACCTTATCCAACCCTAAACCCAACCCCAATATTCACCCAAACATAAGTGCGTGCAGAACTCTAACCCTAACACTAACCCTTACCATATGGGCCCATTCATTCTAATGAATCTCATAGGCTATAATGGAGAATGGAAAAACATCCAAAAAATTTTCCCATCAAGAGTATACCATTCAGTGTGATATTAAAAATACATCTTACCCAACCCTAAACCCAACCCCAATATTCACTGAAACATAAGTGTGTCCTGAACTCTAACCCTAACCCTAACCCTTACAATATGGGCCCATTCATTCTAATGAATCTCATAGGCTATAATGGAGAATGGAAAAACATCCAAAAATTTTCCCCATCAACAGTGTACCATTCAGTGTGATATTAAAAATACATCTTATCCAACCCTAAACCCAACCCCAATATTCACCGAAACATAAGTGTGTCCTGAACTCTAACCCTAACCCTAACCCTTACCATATGGGCCCATTCATTCAAATGAATCTCATAGGGTATAATGGAGAATGGAAAAACATCCAAAAAATTTTACCATCAAGATTACACCATTCAGTGTGATATTAAAAATACATCTTACCTAACCCTAAACCAGACCCCAATTTTAAACCGAACATATGTGTGTCCTGAACTCTAACCCTAACCCTTACCATATGGGCCCATTCATTCTAATGAATCTCATAGGCTATAATGGAGAATGGAAAAACATCCAAAATTTTCCCCCATCAACAGTGTACCATTCAGTGTGATATTAAAAATTCATCTTATTTAACCCTAAACCCAACCCCAATATTCACCGAAACATAAGTGAGTCCTGAACTCTAACCCTAACCCTAACCATTACCATATGGGCCCATTCATTCTAATGAATCTCATAGGCTATAATGGAGAATGGGAAAACATCCAAAAATTTTCCCCATCAACAGTGTACCATTCAGTGTGATATTAAAAATACATCTTATCCAACCCTAAACCCAACCCCAATATTCACCGAAACATAAGTGTGTCCTGAACTCTAACCCTAACCCTAACCCTTGCCATATGGGCCCATTCATTCTAATGAATCTCATAGGCTATAATGGAGAATGGAAAAACATCCAAAAATTTTCCCCATCAACACTGTACCATTCAGTGTGATATTAAAAATTCATCTTACCCAACCCTAAACCCAACCCCAATATTCACCGAAACATAAGTGTGTCCTGAACTCTAACCCTAACCCTAACCCTTACCATATGGGCCCATTCATTCTAATGAATCTCATAGGCTATAATGGAGAATGGAAAAACATCCAAAAATTTTTCCCATCAAGAGTATACCATTCAGTGTGATATTAAAAATACATCTTACCCAACCCTAAACCCAACCCCAATATTCACCGAAACATAAGTGTGTCCTGAACTCTAACCCTAACCCTAACCCTTGCCATATGGGCCCATTCATTCTAATGAATCTCATAGGCTATAATGGAGAATGGAAAAACATCCAAAAATTCTCCCCATCAACACTGTACCATTCAGTGTGATATTAAAAATTCATCTTACCCAACCCTAAACCCAACCCCAATATTCACCGAAACATAAGTGTGTCCTGAACTCTAACCCTAACCCTAACCCTTACCATATGGGCCCATTCATTCTAATGAATCTCATAGGCTATAATGGAGAATGGAAAAACATCCAAAATTTTTTCCCATCAAGAGTATACCATTCAGTGTGATATTAAAAATACATCTTACCCAACCCTAAACCCAACCCCAATATTCACCGAAACATAAGTGTGTCCTGAACTCTAACCCTAACCCTAACCCTTACCATATGGGCCCATTCATTCTAATGCATCTCATAGGCTATAATGGAGAATGGAAAAACATCCAAAATTTTTCCCCATCAACAGTGTACCATTCAGTGTGATATTAAAAATACATCTTATCCAACCCTAAACCCAACCCCAATATTCACCGAAACATAAGTGTGTCCTGAACTCTAACCCTAACCCTAACCCTTACCATATGGGCCCATTCATTCTAATGAATCTCATAGGCTATAATGGAGAATGGGAAAACATCCAAAATTTTTCCCCATCAACAGTGTACCATTCAGTGTGATATTAAAAATACATCTTATCCAACCCTAAACCCGACCGCAATATTCACCCAAACATAAGTGCGTCCAGAACTCTAACCCTAACCCTAACCCTTACCATATGGGCCCATTCATTCTAATGAATCTCATAGGCTATAATGGAGAATGGAAAAACATCCAAAAATTTTTTCCATCAAGAGTATACCATTCAGTGTGATATTAAAAATACATCTTACCCAACCCTAAACCCAACCCCAATATTCACCGAAACATAAGTGTGTCCTGAACTCTAACCCTAACCCTAACCCTTACCATATGGGCCCATTCATTCTAATGAATCTCATAGGCTATAATGGAGAATGGAAAAACATCCAAAATTTTTCCCCATCAACAGTGTACCATTCAGTGTGATATTAAAAATACATCTTATCCAACCCTAAACCCAACCCCAATATTCACCGAAACATAAGTGTGTCCTGAACTCTAACCCTAACCCTAACCCTTACCATATGGGCCCATTCATTCTAATGAATCTCATAGGCTATAATGGAGAATGGATAAACATCCAAAAATTTTCCCCATCAACACTGTACCATTCAGTGTGATATTAAAAATTCATCTTATCCAACCCTAAACCCAACCCCAATATTCACCGAAACATAAGTGTGTCCTGAACTCTAACCCTAACCCTAACCCTTACCATATGGGCCCATTCATTCTAATGAATCTCATAGGCTATAATGGAGAATGGAAAAACATCCAAAATTTTTCCCCATCAACAGTGTACCATTCAGTGTGATATTAAAAATACATCTTACCCAACCCTAAACCAGACGCCAATTTTAAACCGAACATATGTGTGTCCTGAACTCTAACCCTAAACCTAACCCTTACCATATGGGCCCATTCATTCAAATGAATCTCATAGGGTATAATGGAGAATGGAAAAACATCCAAAAATTTTTCCCATCAAGAGTATACCATTCAGTGTGATATTAAAAATACATCTTATCCAACCCTAAACCCATCACCAATATTCACTCGAACATAAGTGTGTCCCGAACCCTAACCCTAACCCTTACCATATGGGCCCATTCATTCTAATGAATCTCATAGGCTATAATGGAGAATGGAAAAACATCCAAAAATTTTCCCCATCAACAGTGTACCATTCAGTGTGATATTAAAAATTCATGTTATCCAACCCTAAACCCAACCCCAATATTCACAGAAACATAAGTGTGTCCTGAACTCTAACCCTAAACCTAAACCTTACCATATGGGCCCATTCATTCTATTGAATCTCATAGGCTATAATGGAGAATGGAAAAACATCCAAAAATTTTCCCCATCAACAGTGTACCATTCAGTGTGATATTAAAAATTCATCTTATCCATCCCTAAACCCAACCCCAATATTCACCGAAACATAAGTGTGTCCTGAACTCTAACCCTAACCCTAACCCTTACCATATGGGCCCATTCATTCTAATGAATCTCATAGGGTATAATGGAGAATGGAAAAACATCCAAAAAATTTTCCCATCAAGAGTATACCATTCAGTGTGATATTAAAAATACATCTTATCCAACCCTAAACCCAACCCCAATATTCACTCGACCATAAGTGTGTCCTGAACTCTAACCCTAACCCTAACCCTTACCATATGGGCCCATTCATTCTAATGAATCTCATAGGCTATAATGGAGAATGGAAAAACATCCAAAAATTTTTCCCATCAACAGTGTACCATTCAGTGTGATATTAAAAATTCATGTTATCCAACCCTAAACCCAACCCCAATATTCACTCAAACAAAAGTGTGTCCTGAACTCTAACCCTAACCCTAACCCTTACCATATGGGCCCATTCATTCTAATGAATCTCATAGGCTATAATGGAGAATGGAAAAACATCCAAAAATTTTCCCCATCAACAGTGTACCATTCAGTGTGATATTAAAAATTCATGTTATCCAACCCTAAACCCAACCCCAATATTCACAGAAACATAAGTGTGTCCTGAACTCTAACCCTAAACCTAAACCTTACCATATGGGCCCATTCATTCTATTGAATCTCATAGGCTATAATGGAGAATGGAAAAACATCCAAAAATTTTCCCCATCAACAGTGTACCATTCAGTGTGATATTAAAAATTCATCTTATCCATCCCTAAACCCAACCCCAATATTCACCGAAACATAAGTGTGTCCTGAACTCTAACCCTAACCCTAACCCTTACCATATGGGCCCATTCATTCTAATGAATCTCATAGGGTATAATGGAGAATGGAAAAACATCCAAAAAATTTTCCCATCAAGAGTATACCATTCAGTGTGATATTAAAAATACATCTTATCCAACCCTAAACCCAACCCCAATATTCACTCGACCATAAGTGTGTCCTGAACTCTAACCCTAACCCTAACCCTTACCATATGGGCCCATTCATTCTAATGAATCTCATAGGCTATAATGGAGAATGGAAAAACATCCAAAAATTTTTCCCATCAACAGTGTACCATTCAGTGTGATATTAAAAATTCATGTTATCCAACCCTAAACCCAACCCCAATATTCACTCAAACAAAAGTGTGTCCTGAACTCTAACCCTAACCCTAACCCTTACCATATGGGCCCATTCATTCTAATGAATCTCATAGGCTATAATGGAGAATGGAAAAACATCCAAAAATTTTCCCCATCAACAGTGTACCATTCAGTGTGATATTAAAAATTCATCTTATCCAACCCTAAACCCAACCCCAATATTCACCGAAACACAAGTGTGTCCTGAACTCTAACCCTAACCCTAACCCTTACCATATGGGCCCATTCATTCTAATGAATCTCATAGGCTATAATGGAGAATGGAAAAACATCCAAAAATTTTTCCCATTAAGAGTATACCATTCAGTGTGATATTAAAAATACATCTTATCCAACCCTAAAGCCAACCGCAATATTCACCCAAACATAAGTGCGTCCAGAACTCTAACCCTAACCCTAACCCTTACCATATGGGCCCATTCATTCTAATGAATCTCATAGGCTATAATGGAGAATGGAAAAACATCCAAAAATTTTTCCCATCAAGAGTATACCATTCAGTGTGATATTAAAAATACATCTTACCCAACCCTAAACCCAACCCCAATATTCACCGAAACATAAGTGTGTCCTGAACTCTAACCCTAACCCTAACCCTTACCATATGGGCCCATTCATTCTAATGAATCTCATAGGCTATAATGGAGAATGGAAAAACATCCAAAATTTTTCCCCATCAACACTGTACCATTCAGTGTGATATTAAAAATTCATCTTCTCCAACCCTAAACCCAACCCCAATATTCACCGAAACATAAGTGTGTCCTGAACTCTAACCCTAACCCTAACCCTTACCATATGGGCCCATTCATTCTAATGAATCTCATAGGCTATAATGGAGAATGGAAAAACATCCAAAATTTTTCCCCATCAACAGTGTACCATTCAGTGTGATATTAAAAATACATCTTATCCAACCCTAAACCCAACCCCAATATTCACCGAAACATAAGTGTGTCCTGAACTCTAACCCTAACCCTTACCATATGGGCCCATTCATTCTAATGAATCTCATAGGCTATAATGGAGAATGGAAAAACATCCAAAAATTTTCCCCATCAAGAGTATTCCATTCAGTGTGATATTAAAAATACATCTTATCCAACCCTAAACCCAACCCCAATATTCACTCGAACATAAGTGTGTCCTGAACTCTAACCCTAACCCGAACCCTTACCTTATGGGCCCATTCATTCTAATGAATCTCATAGGCTATAATGGAGAATGGAAAAACATCCAAAAAATTTTACCATCAAGAGTATACCATTCAGTGTGATATTAAAAATACACCTTATCCAACCCTAAACCCAACCCCAATATTCACCCAAACATAAGTGCGTGCAGAACTCTAACCCTAACACTAACCCTTACCATATGGGCCCATTCATTCTAATGAATCTCATAGGCTATAATGGAGAATGGAAAAACATCCAAAAAATTTTCCCATCAAGAGTATACCATTCAGTGTGATATTAAAAATACATCTTACCCAACCCTAAACCCAACCCCAATATTCACTGAAACATAAGTGTGTCCTGAACTCTAACCCTAACCCTAACCCTTACAATATGGGCCCATTCATTCTAATGAATCTCATAGGCTATAATGGAGAATGGAAAAACATCCAAAAATTTTCCCCATCAACAGTGTACCATTCAGTGTGATATTAAAAATACATCTTATCCAACCCTAAACCCAACCCCAATATTCACCGAAACATAAGTGTGTCCTGAACTCTAACCCTAACCCTAACCCTTACCATATGGGCCCATTCATTCAAATGAATCTCATAGGGTATAATGGAGAATGGAAAAACATCCAAAAAATTTTACCATCAAGATTACACCATTCAGTGTGATATTAAAAATACATCTTACCTAACCCTAAACCAGACCCCAATTTTAAACCGAACATATGTGTGTCCTGAACTCTAACCCTAACCCTTACCATATGGGCCCATTCATTCTAATGAATCTCATAGGCTATAATGGAGAATGGAAAAACATCCAAAATTTTCCCCCATCAACAGTGTACCATTCAGTGTGATATTAAAAATTCATCTTATTTAACCCTAAACCCAACCCCAATATTCACCGAAACATAAGTGAGTCCTGAACTCTAACCCTAACCCTAACCATTACCATATGGGCCCATTCATTCTAATGAATCTCATAGGCTATAATGGAGAATGGGAAAACATCCAAAAATTTTCCCCATCAACAGTGTACCATTCAGTGTGATATTAAAAATACATCTTATCCAACCCTAAACCCAACCCCAATATTCACCGAAACATAAGTGTGTCCTGAACTCTAACCCTAACCCTAACCCTTGCCATATGGGCCCATTCATTCTAATGAATCTCATAGGCTATAATGGAGAATGGAAAAACATCCAAAAATTTTCCCCATCAACACTGTACCATTCAGTGTGATATTAAAAATTCATCTTACCCAACCCTAAACCCAACCCCAATATTCACCGAAACATAAGTGTGTCCTGAACTCTAACCCTAACCCTAACCCTTACCATATGGGCCCATTCATTCTAATGAATCTCATAGGCTATAATGGAGAATGGAAAAACATCCAAAATTTTTTCCCATCAAGAGTATACCATTCAGTGTGATATTAAAAATACATCTTACCCAACCCTAAACCCAACCCCAATATTCACCGAAACATAAGTGTGTCCTGAACTCTAACCCTAACCCTAACCCTTGCCATATGGGCCCATTCATTCTAATGAATCTCATAGGCTATAATGGAGAATGGAAAAACATCCAAAAATTCTCCCCATCAACACTGTACCATTCAGTGTGATATTAAAAATTCATCTTACCCAACCCTAAACCCAACCCCAATATTCACCGAAACATAAGTGTGTCCTGAACTCTAACCCTAACCCTAACCCTTACCATATGGGCCCATTCATTCTAATGAATCTCATAGGCTATAATGGAGAATGGAAAAACATCCAAAATTTTTTCCCATCAAGAGTATACCATTCAGTGTGATATTAAAAATACATCTTACCCAACCCTAAACCCAACCCCAATATTCACCGAAACATAAGTGTGTCCTGAACTCTAACCCTAACCCTAACCCTTACCATATGGGCCCATTCATTCTAATGCATCTCATAGGCTATAATGGAGAATGGAAAAACATCCAAAATTTTTCCCCATCAACAGTGTACCATTCAGTGTGATATTAAAAATACATCTTATCCAACCCTAAACCCAACCCCAATATTCACCGAAACATAAGTGTGTCCTGAACTCTAACCCTAACCCTAACCCTTACCATATGGGCCCATTCATTCTAATGAATCTCATAGGCTATAATGGAGAATGGGAAAACATCCAAAATTTTTCCCCATCAACAGTGTACCATTCAGTGTGATATTAAAAATACATCTTATCCAACCCTAAACCCGACCGCAATATTCACCCAAACATAAGTGCGTCCAGAACTCTAACCCTAACCCTAACCCTTAC
The DNA here is from genome assembly GCF_032191835.1 of Heteronotia binoei. Taxonomy (NCBI): domain Eukaryota; kingdom Metazoa; phylum Chordata; class Lepidosauria; order Squamata; family Gekkonidae; genus Heteronotia; species Heteronotia binoei. Next base: position 22,640 of record NW_026800180.1, read on the forward strand.
CATATGGGCCCATTCATTCTAATGAATCTCATAGGCTATAATGGAGAATGGAAAAACATCCAAAAATTTTTTCCATCAAGAGTATACCATTCAGTGTGATATTAAAAATACATCTTACCCAACCCTAAACCCAACCCCAATATTCACCGAAACATAAGTGTGTCCTGAACTCTAACCCTAACCCTAACCCTTACCATATGGGCCCATTCATTCTAATGAATCTCATAGGCTATAATGGAGAATGGAAAAACATCCAAAATTTTTCCCCATCAACAGTGTACCATTCAGTGTGATATTAAAAATACATCTTATCCAACCCTAAACCCAACCCCAATATTCACCGAAACATAAGTGTGTCCTGAACTCTAACCCTAACCCTAACCCTTACCATATGGGCCCATTCATTCTAATGAATCTCATAGGCTATAATGGAGAATGGATAAACATCCAAAAATTTTCCCCATCAACACTGTACCATTCAGTGTGATATTAAAAATTCATCTTATCCAACCCTAAACCCAACCCCAATATTCACCGAAACATAAGTGTGTCCTGAACTCTAACCCTAACCCTAACCCTTACCATATGGGCCCATTCATTCTAATGAATCTCATAGGCTATAATGGAGAATGGAAAAACATCCAAAATTTTTCCCCATCAACAGTGTACCATTCAGTGTGATATTAAAAATACATCTTACCCAACCCTAAACCAGACGCCAATTTTAAACCGAACATATGTGTGTCCTGAACTCTAACCCTAAACCTAACCCTTACCATATGGGCCCATTCATTCAAATGAATCTCATAGGGTATAATGGAGAATGGAAAAACATCCAAAAATTTTTCCCATCAAGAGTATACCATTCAGTGTGATATTAAAAATACATCTTATCCAACCCTAAACCCATCACCAATATTCACTCGAACATAAGTGTGTCCCGAACCCTAACCCTAACCCTTACCATATGGGCCCATTCATTCTAATGAATCTCATAGGCTATAATGGAGAATGGAAAAACATCCAAAAATTTTCCCCATCAACAGTGTACCATTCAGTGTGATATTAAAAATTCATGTTATCCAACCCTAAACCCAACCCCAATATTCACAGAAACATAAGTGTGTCCTGAACTCTAACCCTAAACCTAAACCTTACCATATGGGCCCATTCATTCTATTGAATCTCATAGGCTATAATGGAGAATGGAAAAACATCCAAAAATTTTCCCCATCAACAGTGTACCATTCAGTGTGATATTAAAAATTCATCTTATCCATCCCTAAACCCAACCCCAATATTCACCGAAACATAAGTGTGTCCTGAACTCTAACCCTAACCCTAACCCTTACCATATGGGCCCATTCATTCTATTGAATCTCATAGGGTATAATGGAGAATGGAAAAACATCCAAAAAATTTTCCCATCAAGAGTATACCATTCAGTGTGATATTAAAAATACATCTTATCCAACCCTAAACCCAACCCCAATATTCACTCGACCATAAGTGTGTCCTGAACTCTAACCCTAACCCTAACCCTTACCATATGGGCCCATTCATTCTAATGAATCTCATAGGCTATAATGGAGAATGGAAAAACATCCAAAAATTTTCCCCATCAACAGTGTACCATTCAGTGTGATATTAAAAATTCATGTTATCCAACCCTAAACCCAACCCCAATATTCACTCAAACAAAAGTGTGTCCTGAACTCTAACCCTAACCCTAACCCTTACCATATGGGCCCATTCATTCTAATGAATCTCATAGGCTATAATGGAGAATGGAAAAACATCCAAAAATTTTCCCCATCAACAGTGTACCATTCAGTGTGATATTAAAAATTCATCTTATCCAACCCTAAACCCAACCCCAATATTCACCGAAACATAAGTGTGTCCTGAACTCTAACCCTAACCCTTACCATATGGGCCCATTCATTCTAATGAATCTCATAGGCTATAATGGAGAATGGAAAAACATCCAAAATTTTTCCCCATCAACAGTGTACCACTCAGTGTGATATTAAAAATACATCTTATCCAACCCTAAACCCAACCCCAATATTCACCGAAACATAAGTGTGTCCTGAACTCTAACCCTAACCCTAACCCTTACCATATGGGCCCATTCATTCTAATGAATCTGATAGGCTATAATGGAGAATGGAAAAACATCCAAAAAATTTTACCATCAAGATTATAACATTCAGTGTGATATTAAAAATACATCTTATCCAACCCTAAACCCAACCCCAATATTCACCCAAACATAAGTGCGTCCAGAACTCTAACCCTAACCCTAACCCTTACCATATCGGCCCTTTTATTCTAATGAATGTCATAGGCTATAATGGAGAATGCAAAAACATCCAAAAAATTTTCCCATCAAGAGTATACCATTCAGTGTGGTATTAAAAATACATCTTACCCAACCCTAAACCAGACAACAATTTTAAACCGAACATATGTGTGTCCCGAACTCTAACCCTAACCCTAACCCTTACCATATGGGCCCATTCATTCTAATGAATCTCATAGGCTATAATGGAGAATGGAAAAACATCCAAAAATTTTCCCCATCAACAGTGTACCATTCAGTGTGATATTAAAAATTCATGTTATCCAACCCTAAACCCAACCCCAATATTCACAGAAACATAAGTGTGTCCTGAACTCTAACCCTAAACCTAAACCTTACCATATGGGCCCATTCATTCTATTGAATCTCATAGGCTATAATGGAGAATGGAAAAACATCCAAAAATTTTCCCCATCAACAGTGTACCATTCAGTGTGATATTAAAAATTCATCTTATCCTTCCCTAAACCCAACCCCAATATTCACCGAAACATAAGTGTGTCCTGAACTCTAACCCTAACCCTAACCCTTACCATATGGGCCCATTCATTCTAATGAATCTCATAGGGTATAATGGAGAATGGAAAAACATCCAAAAAATTTTCCCATCAAGAGTATACCATTCAGTGTGATATTAAAAATACATCTTATCCAACCCTAAACCCAACCCCAATATTCACTCGACCATAAGTGTGTCCTGAACTCTAACCCTAACCCTAACCCTTACCATATGGGCCCATTCATTCTAATGAATCTCATAGGCTATAATGGAGAATGGAAAAACATCCAAAAATTTTTCCCATCAACAGTGTACCATTCAGTGTGATATTAAAAATTCATGTTATCCAACCCTAAACCCAACCCCAATATTCACTCAAACAAAAGTGTGTCCTGAACTCTAACCCTAACCCTAACCCTTACCATATGGGCCCATTCATTCTAATGAATCTCATAGGCTATAATGGAGAATGGAAAAACATCCAAAAATTTTCCCCATCAACAGTGTACCATTCAGTGTGATATTAAAAATTCATGTTATCCAACCCTAAACCCAACCCCAATATTCACAGAAACATAAGTGTGTCCTGAACTCTAACCCTAAACCTAAACCTTACCATATGGGCCCATTCATTCTATTGAATCTCATAGGCTATAATGGAGAATGGAAAAACATCCAAAAATTTTCCCCATCAACAGTGTACCATTCAGTGTGATATTAAAAATTCATCTTATCCATCCCTAAACCCAACCCCAATATTCACCGAAACATAAGTGTGTCCTGAACTCTAACCCTAACCCTAACCCTTACCATATGGGCCCATTCATTCTAATGAATCTCATAGGGTATAATGGAGAATGGAAAAACATCCAAAAAATTTTCCCATCAAGAGTATACCATTCAGTGTGATATTAAAAATACATCTTATCCAACCCTAAACCCAACCCCAATATTCACTCGACCATAAGTGTGTCCTGAACTCTAACCCTAACCCTAACCCTTACCATATGGGCCCATTCATTCTAATGAATCTCATAGGCTATAATGGAGAATGGAAAAACATCCAAAAATTTTTCCCATCAACAGTGTACCATTCAGTGTGATATTAAAAATTCATGTTATCCAACCCTAAACCCAACCCCAATATTCACTCAAACAAAAGTGTGTCCTGAACTCTAACCCTAACCCTAACCCTTACCATATGGGCCCATTCATTCTAATGAATCTCATAGGCTATAATGGAGAATGGAAAAACATCCAAAAATTTTCCCCATCAACAGTGTACCATTCAGTGTGATATTAAAAATTCATGTTATCCAACCCTAAACCCAACCCCAATATTCACAGAAACATAAGTGTGTCCTGAACTCTAACCCTAAACCTAAACCTTACCATATGGGCCCATTCATTCTATTGAATCTCATAGGCTATAATGGAGAATGGAAAAACATCCAAAAATTTTCCCCATCAACAGTGTACCATTCAGTGTGATATTAAAAATTCATCTTATCCATCCCTAAACCCAACCCCAATATTAACCGAAACATAAGTGTGTCCTGAACTCTAACCCTAACCCTAACCCTTACCATATGGGCCCATTCATTCTAATGAATCTCATAGGGTATAATGGAGAATGGAAAAACATCCAAAAAATTTTCCCATCAAGAGTATACCATTCAGTGTGATATTAAAAATACATCTTATCCAACCCTAAACCCAACCCCAATATTCACTCGACCATAAGTGTGTCCTGAACTCTAACCCTAACCCTAACCCTTACCATATGGGCCCATTCATTCTAATGAATCTCATAGGCTATAATGGAGAATGGAAAAACATCCAAAAATTTTTCCCATCAACAGTGTACCATTCAGTGTGATATTAAAAATTCATGTTATCCAACCCTAAACCCAACCCCAATATTCACTCAAACAAAAGTGTGTCCTGAACTCTAACCCTAACCCTAACCCTTACCATATGGGCCCATTCATTCTAATGAATCTCATAGGCTATAATGGAGAATGGAAAAACATCCAAAAATTTTCCCCATCAACAGTGTACCATTCAGTGTGATATTAAAAATTCATCTTATCCAACCCTAAACCCAACCCCAATATTCACCGAAACACAAGTGTGTCCTGAACTCTAACCCTAACCCTAACCCTTACCATATGGGCCCATTCATTCTAATGAATCTCATAGGCTATAATGGAGAATGGAAAAACATCCAAAAATTTTTCCCATTAAGAGTATACCATTCAGTGTGATATTAAAAATACATCTTATCCAACCCTAAAGCCAACCGCAATATTCACCCAAACATAAGTGCGTCCAGAACTTTAACCCTAACCCTAACCCTTACCATATGGGCCCATTCATTCTAATGAATCTCATAGGCTATAATGGAGAATGGAAAAACATCCAAAAATTTTTCCCATCAAGAGTATACCATTCAGTGTGATATTAAAAATACATCTTACCCAACCCTAAACCCAACCCCAATATTCACCGAAACATAAGTGTGTCCTGAACTCTAACCCTAACCCTAACCCTTACCATATGGGCCCATTCATTCTAATGAATCTCATAGGCTATAATGGAGAATGGAAAAACATCCAAAATTTTTCCCCATCAACACTGTACCATTCAGTGTGATATTAAAAATTCATCTTCTCCAACCCTAAACCCAACCCCAATATTCACCGAAACATAAGTGTGTCCTGAACTCTAACCCTAACCCTAACCCTTACCATATGGGCCCATTCATTCTAATGAATCTCATAGGCTATAATGGAGAATGGAAAAACATCCAAAATTTTTCCCCATCAACAGTGTACCATTCAGTGTGATATTAAAAATACATCTTATCCAACCCTAAACCCAACCCCAATATTCACCGAAACATAAGTGTGTCCTGAACTCTAACCCTAACCCTAACCCTTACCATATGGGCCCATTCATTCTAATGAATCTCATAGGTTATAATGGAGAATGGAAAAATATCCAAAATTTTTCCCCATCAACAGTGTACCATTCAGTGTGATATTAAAAATACATCTTATCCAACCCTAAACCCAACCCCAATATTCACCCAAACATAAGTGCGTCCAGAACTCTAACCCTAACCCTAACCCTTACCATATGGGCCCATTCATTCTAATGAATCTCATAGGCTTTAATGGAGAAGGAAAAACATCCAAAATTTTTTCCCATCAAGAGTATACCATTCAGTGTGATATTAAAAATACATCTTACCAACCCTAAACCAGACGCCAATTTTAAACCGAACATATGTGTGTCCTGAACTCTAACCCTAACCCTTACCATATGGGCCCATTCATTCTAATGAATCTCATAGGCTATAATGGAGAATGGAAAAACATCCAAAAATTTTCCCCATCAACAGTGTACCATTCAGTGTGATATTAAAAATTCATGTTCTCCAACCCTAAACCCATCCCCAATATTCACTGAAACATAAGTGTGTCCTGAACTCTAACCCTAACCCTAACCCTTACCATATGGGCCCATTCATTCTAATGAATCTCATAGGCTATAACGGAGAATGGAAAAACATCCAAAATTTTTTCCCATCAAGAGTATACCATTCAGTGTGATATTAAAAATACATCTTAGCCAACCCTAAACCCAACCCCAATATTCACCGAAACATAAGTGTGTCCTGAACTCTAACCCTAACCCTAACCCTTACCATATGGGCCCATTCATTCTAATGAATCTCATCGGCTATAATGGAGAATGGGAATACATCCAAAAATTTTCCCCATCAACAGTGTACCATTCAGTGTGATATTAAAAATACATCTTATCCAACCCTAAACCCAACCGCAATATTCACCCAAACATAAGTGCGTCCAGAACTCTAACCCTAACCCTAACCCTTACCATATGGGCCCATTCATTCTAATGAATCTCATAGGCTATAATGGAGAATGGAAAAACATCCAAAATTTTTTCCCATCAAGAGTATACCGTTCAGTGTGATATAAAAAATACATCTTACCCAACCCTAAACCCAACCCCAATATTCACCGAAACATAAGTGTGTCCTGAACTCTAACCCTAACCCTAACCCTTACCATATGGGCCCATTCATTCTAATGAATCTCATAGGCTATAATGGAGAATGGAAAAACATCCAAAATTTTTCCCCATCAACAGTGTACCATTCAGTGTGATATTAAAAATACATCTTATCCAACCCTAAACCCAACCCCAATATTCACCGAAACATAAGTGTGTCCTGAACTCTAACCCTAACCCTAACCCTTACCATATGGGCCCATTCATTCTAATGAATCTCATAGGCTATAATGGAGAATGGATAAACATCCAAAAATTTTCCCCATCAACACTGTACCATTCAGTGTGATATTAAAAATTCATCTTATCCAACCCTAAACCCAACCCCAATATTCACCGAAACATAAGTGTGTCCTGAACTCTAACCCTAACCCTAACCCTTACCATATGGGCCCATTCATTCTTATGAATCTCATAGGCTATAATGGAGAATGGAAAAACATCCAAAATTTTTCCCCATCAACAGTGTACCATTCAGTGTGATATTAAAAATACATCTTACCCAACCCTAAACCAGACGCCAATTTTAAACCGAACATATGTGTGTCCTGAACTCTAACCCTAACCCTAACCCTTACCATATGGGCCCATTCATTCTAATGAATCTCATAGGCTATAATGGAGAATGGGAAAACATCCAAAAATTTTTCCCATTAAGAGTATACCATTCAGTGTGATATTAAAAATACATCTTATCCAACCCTAAAGCCAACCGCAATATTCACCCAAACATAAGTGCGTCCAGAACTCTAACCCTAACCCTAACCCTTACCATATGGGCCCATTCATTCTAATGAATCTCATAGGCTATAATGGAGAATGGAAAAACATCCAAAAATTTTTCCCATCAAGAGTATACCATTCAGTGTGATATTAAAAATACATCTTACCCAACCCTAAACCCAACCCCAATATTCACCGAAACATAAGTGTGTCCTGAACTCTAACCCTAACCCTAACCCTTACCATATGGGCCCATTCATTCTAATGAATCTCATAGGCTATAATGGAGAATGGAAAAACATCCAAAATTTTTCCCCATCAACACTGTACCATTCAGTGTGATATTAAAAATTCATCTTCTCCAACCCTAAACCCAACCCCAATATTCACCGAAACATAAGTGTGTCCTGAACTCTAACCCTAACCCTAACCCTTACCATATGGGCCCATTCATTCTAATGAATCTCATAGGCTATAATGGAGAATGGAAAAACATCCAAAATTTTTCCCCATCAACAGTGTACCATTCAGTGTGATATTAAAAATACATCTTATCCAACCCTAAACCCAACCCCAATATTCACCGAAACATAAGTGTGTCCTGAACTCTAACCCTAACCCTAACCCTTACCATATGGGCCCATTCATTCTAATGAATCTCATAGGTTATAATGGAGAATGGAAAAATATCCAAAATTTTTCCCCATCAACAGTGTACCATTCAGTGTGATATTAAAAATACATCTTATCCAACCCTAAACCCAACCCCAATATTCACCCAAACATAAGTGCGTCCAGAACTCTAACCCTAACCCTAACCCTTACCATATGGGCCCATTCATTCTAATGAATCTCATAGGCTTTAATGGAGAAGGAAAAACATCCAAAATTTTTTCCCATCAAGAGTATACCATTCAGTGTGATATTAAAAATACATCTTACCCAACCTTAAACCAGACGCCAATTTTAAACCGAACATATGTGTGTCCTGAACTCTAACCCTAACCCTTACCATATGGGCCCATTCATTCTAATGAATCTCATAGGCTATAATGGAGAATGGAAAAACATCCAAAAATTTTCCCCATCAACAGTGTACCATTCAGTGTGATATTAAAAATTCATGTTCTCCAACCCTAAACCCAACCCCAATATTCACTGAAACATAAGTGTGTCCTGAACTCTAACCCTAACCCTAACCCTTACCATATGGGCCCATTCATTCTAATGAATCTCATAGGCTATAACGGAGAATGGAAAAACATCCAAAATTTTTTCCCATCAAGAGTATACCATTCAGTGTGATATTAAAAATACATCTTAGCCAACCCTAAACCCAACCCCAATATTCACCGAAACATAAGTGTGTCCTGAACTCTAACCCTAACCCTAACCCTTACCATATGGGCCCATTCATTCTAATGAATCTCATCGGCTATAATGGAGAATGGGAATACATCCAAAAATTTTCCCCATCAACAGTGTACCATTCAGTGTGATATTAAAAATACATCTTATCCAACCCTAAACCCAACCGCAATATTCACCCAAACATAAGTGCGTCCAGAACTCTAACCCTAACCCTAACCCTTACCATATGGGCCCATTCATTCTAATGAATCTCATAGGCTATAATGGAGAATGGAAAAACATCCAAAAATTTTTCCCATCAAGAGTATACCGTTCAGTGTGATATAAAAAATACATCTTACCCAACCCTAAACCCAACCCCAATATTCACCGAAACATAAGTGTGTCCTGAACTCTAACCCTAACCCTAACCCTTACCATATGGGCCCATTCATTCTAATGAATCTCATAGGCTATAATGGAGAATGGAAAAACATCCAAAATTTTTCCCCATCAACAGTGTACCATTCAGTGTGATATTAAAAATACATCTTATCCAACCCTAAACCCAACCCCAATATTCACCGAAACATAAGTGTGTCCTGAACTCTAACCCTAACCCTAACCCTTACCATATGGGCCCATTCATTCTAATGAATCTCATAGGCTATAATGGAGAATGGATAAACATCCAAAAATTTTCCCCATCAACACTGTACCATTCAGTGTGATATTAAAAATTCATCTTATCCAACCCTAAACCCAACCCCAATATTCACCGAAACATAAGTGTGTCCTGAACTCTAACCCTAACCCTAACCCTTACCATATGGGCCCATTCATTCTTATGAATCTCATAGGCTATAATGGAGAATGGAAAAACATCCAAAATTTTTCCCCATCAACAGTGTACCATTCAGTGTGATATTAAAAATACATCTTACCCAACCCTAAACCAGACGCCAATTTTAAACCAAACATATGTGTGTCCTGAACTCTAACCCTAACCCTAACCCTTACCATATGGGCCCATTCATTCTAATGAATCTCATAGGCTATAATGGAGAATGGGAAAACATCCAAAAATTTTCCCCATCAACAGTGTACCATTCAGTGTGATATTAAAAATTCATGTTCTCCAACCCTAAACCCAACCCCAATATTCACTGAAACATAAGTGTGTCCTGAACTCTAACCCTAACCCTAACCCTTACCATATGGGCCCATTCATTCTAATGAATCTCATAGGCTATAACGGAGAATGGAAAAACATCCAAAAAATTTTCCCATCAAGAGTATACCATTCAGTGTGATATTAAAAATACATCTTACCCAACCCTAAACCAGACGCCAATTTTAAACCGAACATATGTGTGTCCTGAACTCTAACCCTAACCCTAACCCTTACAATATGGGCCCATTCATTCTAATGAATCTCATAGGCTATAATGGAGAATGGAAAAACATCCAAAAATTTTCCCCATCAACAGTGTACCATTCAGTGTTATTTTAAAAATTCATCTTATCCAATCCTAAACCCAACCCCAATATTCACCAAAACATAAGTGTGTCCTGAACTCTAACCCTAACCCTAACCCTTACCATATGGGCCCATTCATTCTCATGAATCTCAAAGGCTATAATGGAGAATGGAAAAACATCCAAAATTTTTCCCCATCAACAGTGTACCATTCAGTTTGATATTAAAAATACATCTTATCCAACCCTAATCCCAACCCAAATATTCACCGAAACATAAGTGTGTCCTGAACTCTAACACTAACCCTAACCCTTACCATATGGGCCCATTCATTCTAATGGATCTCATAGGCTATAATGGAGAATGGAAAAACATCCAAAATTTTTCCCCATCAACCGTGTACCATTCAGTGTGATATTAAAAATACATCTTATCCAACCCTAAACCCAACCCCAATATTCACCCAAACATAAGTGCGTCCAGAACTCTAACCCTAACCCTAACCCTTACCATATGGGCCCATTCATTCTAATGAATCTCATAGGCTATAATGGAGAAGGGAAAAACATCCAAAAAATTTTCCCATCAACAGTGTACCATTCAGTGTGATATTAAAAATTCATGTTCTCCAACCCTAAACCCAACCCCAATATTCACCGAAACATAAGTGTGTCCTGAACTCTAACCCTAACCCTTACCATATGGGCCCATTCATTCTAATGAATCTCATAGGCTATAATGGAGAATGGAAAAACATCCAAAAATTTTTCCCATCAAGAGTATACCATTCAGTGTGATATTAAAAATACATCTTACCCAACCCTAAACCAGACGCCAATTTTAAACCGAACATATGTGTGTCCTGAACTCTAACCCTAACCCTAACCCTTACCATATGGGCCCATTCATTCTAATGAATCTCATAGGCTATAATGGAGAATGGAAAAACATCCAAAAATTTTCCCCATCAACAGTGTACCATTCAGTGTTATTTTAAAAATTCATCTTATCCAATCCTAAACCCAACCCCAATATTCACCAAAACATAAGTGTGTCCTGAACTCTAACCCTAACCCTAACCCTTACCATATGGGCCCATTCATTCTCATGAATCTCAAAGGCTATAATGGAGAATGGAAAAACATCCAAAATTTTTCCCCATCAACAGTGTACCATTCAGTTTGATATTAAAAATACATCTTATCCAACCCTAATCCCAACCCAAATATTCACCGAAACATAAGTGTGTCCTGAACTCTAACACTAACCCTAACCCTTACCATATGGGCCCATTCATTCTAATGGATCTCATAGGCTATAATGGAGAATGGAAAAACATCCAAAATTTTTCCCCATCAACCGTGTACCATTCAGTGTGATATTAAAAATACATCTTATCCAACCCTAAACCCAACCCCAATATTCACCCAAACATAAGTGCGTCCAGAACTCTAACCCTAACCCTAACCCTTACCATATGGGCCCATTCATTCTAATGAATCTCATAGGCTATAATGGAGAAGGGAAAAACATCCAAAAAATTTTCCCATCAACAGTGTACCATTCAGTGTGATATTAAAAATTCATGTTCTCCAACCCTAAACCCAACCCCAATATTCACCGAAACATAAGTGTGTCCTGAACTCTAACCCTAACCCTTACCATATGGGCCCATTCATTCTAATGAATCTCATAGGCTATAATGGAGAATGGAAAAACATCCAAAAAATTTTCCCATCAAGAGTATACCATTCAGTGTGATATTAAAAATACATCTTACCCAACCCTAAACCAGACGCCAATTTTAAACCGAACATATGTGTGTCCTGAACTCTAACCCTAACCCTAACGCTTACCATATGGGCCCATTCATTCTAATGAATCACATAGGGTATAATGGAGAATGGAAAAACATCCAAAAATTTTTCCCATCAAGAGTATACCATTCAGTGTGATATTAAAAATACATCTTATCCAACCCTAAACCCATCCCAATATTCACTCGAACATAACTGTGTCCTGAACTCTAACCCTAACCCTAACCCTTACCATATGGGCCCATTCATTCTAAAGAATCTCATAGGCTATAATGGAGAATGGAAAAACATCCAAAAATTTTCCCCATCAACAGTGTACCATTCAGTGTGATATTAAAAATTCATGTTATCCAACCCTAAACCCAACCCCAATATTCACCGAAACATAAGTGTGTCCTGAACTCTAACCCTAACCCTAACCCTTACCATATGGGCCCATTCATTCTAATGAATCTCATAGGCTATAATGGAGAATGGAAAAACATCCAAAAATTTTCCCCATCAGCAGTGTACCATTCAGTGTGATGTTAAAAATTCATGTTATCCAACCCTAAACCCAACCCCAATATTCACCGAAACATAAGTGTGTCCTGAACTCTAACCCTAACCCTAACCCTTACCATATGGGCCCATTCATTCTAATGAATCTCATAGGCTATAATGGAGAATGGAAAAACATCCAAAAATTTTCCCCATCAACACTGTACCATTCAGTGTGATATTAAAAATTCATCTTATCCAACCCTAAACCCAACCCCAATATTCACCGAAACATAAGTGTGTCCTGAACTCTAACCCTAACCCTTACCCTTACCATATGGGCCCATTCATTCTAATGAATCTCATAGGTTATAATGGAGAATGGAAAAATATCCAAAATTTTTCCCCATCAACAGTGTACCATTCAGTGTGATATTAAAAATACATCTTATCCAACCCTAAACCCAACCCGAATATTCACCCAAACATAAGTGCGTCCAGAACTCTAACCCTAACCCTAACCCTTACCATATGGGCCCATTCATTCTAATGAATCTCATAGGCTATAATGGAGAATGGAAAAACATCCAAAAATTTTTCCCATCAAGAGTATACCGTTCAGTGTGATATAAAAAATACATCTTACCCAACCCTAAACCCAACCCCAATATTCACCGAAACATAAGTGTGTCCTGAACTCTAACCCTAACCCTAACCCTTACCATATGGGCCCATTCATTCTAATGAATCTCATAGGCTATAATGGAGAATGGAAAAACATCCAAAATTTTTCCCCATCAACAGTGTACCATTCAGTGTGATATTAAAAATACATCTTATCCAACCCTAAACCCAACCCCAATATTCACCGAAACATAAGTGTGTCCTGAACTCTAACCCTAACCCTAACCCTTACCATATGGGCCCATTCATTCTAATGAATCTCATAGGCTATAATGGAGAATGGATAAACATCCAAAAATTTTCCCCATCAACACTGTACCATTCAGTGTGATATTAAAAATTCATCTTATCCAACCCTAAACCCAACCCCAATATTCACCGAAACATAAGTGTGTCCTGAACTCTAACCCTAACCCTAACCCTTACCATATGGGCCCATTCATTCTTATGAATCTCATAGGCTATAATGGAGAATGGAAAAACATCCAAAATTTTTCCCCATCAACAGTGTACCATTCAGTGTGATATTAAAAATACATCTTACCCAACCCTAAACCAGACGCCAATTTTAAACCGAACATATGTGTGTCCTGAACTCTAACCCTAACCCTAACCCTTACCATATGGGCCCATTCATTCTAATGAATCTCATAGGCTATAATGGAGAATGGGAAAACATCCAAAAATTTTCCCCATCAACAGTGTACCATTCAGTGTGATATTAAAAATTCATGTTCTCCAACCCTAAACCCAACCCCAATATTCACCGAAACATAAGTGTGTCCTGAACTCTAACCCTAACCCTAACCCTTACCATATGGGCCCATTCATTCTAATGAATCTCATAGGCTATAATGGAGAATGGAAAAACATCCAAAATTTTTCCCCATCAACAGTGTACCATTCAGTGTGATATTAAAAATTCATGTTCTCCAACCCTAAACCCAACCCCAATATTCACCGAAACATAAGTGTGTCCTGAACTCTAACCCTAACCCTAACCCTTACCATATGGGCCCATTCATTCTAATGAATCTCATAGGCTATAATGGAGAATGGAAAAACATCCAAAATTTTTCCCCATCAACAGTGTACCATTCAGTGTGATATTAAAAATACATCTTATCCAACCCTAAACCCAACCCCAATATTCACCGAAACATAAGTGTGTCCTGAACTCTAACCCTAACCCTAACCCTTACCATATGGGCCCATTCATTCTAATGAATCTCATAGGTTATAATGGAGAATGGAAAAATATCCAAAATTTTTCCCCATCAACAGTGTACCATTCAGTGTGATATTAAAAATACATCTTATCCAACCCTAAACCCAACCCCAATATTCACCCAAACATAAGTGCGTCCAGAACTCTAACCCTAACCCTAACCCTTACCATATGGGCCCATTCATTCTAATGAATCTCATAGGCTTTAATGGAGAAGGAAAAACATCCAAAATTTTTTCCCATCAAGAGTATACCATTCAGTGTGATATTAAAAATACATCTTACCCAACCCTAAACCAGACGCCAATTTTAAACCGAACATATGTGTGTCCTGAACTCTAACCCTAACCCTTACCATATGGGCCCATTCATTCTAATGAATCTCATAGGCTATAATGGAGAATGGAAAAACATCCAAAAATTTTCCCCATCAACAGTGTACCATTCAGTGTGATATTAAAAATTCATGTTCTCCAACCCTAAACCCAACCCCAATATTCACTGAAACATAAGTGTGTCCTGAACTCTAACCCTAACCCTAACCCTTACCATATGGGCCCATTCATTCTAATGAATCTCATAGGCTATAACGGAGAATGGAAAAACATCCAAAATTTTTTCCCATCAAGAGTATACCATTCAGTGTGATATTAAAAATACATCTTAGCCAACCCTAAACCCAACCCCAATATTCACCGAAACATAAGTGTGTCCTGAACTCTAACCCTAACCCTAACCCTTACCATATGGGCCCATTCATTCTAATGAATCTCATCGGCTATAATGGAGAATGGGAATACATCCAAAAATTTTCCCCATCAACAGTGTACCATTCAGTGTGATATTAAAAATACATCTTATCCAACCCTAAACCCAACCGCAATATTCACCCAAACATAAGTGCGTCCAGAACTCTAACCCTAACCCTAACCCTTACCATATGGGCCCATTCATTCTAATGAATCTCATAGGCTATAATGGAGAATGGAAAAACATCCAAAATTTTTTCCCATCAAGAGTATACCGTTCAGTGTGATATAAAAAATACATCTTACCCAACCCTAAACCCAACCCCAATATTCACCGAAACATAAGTGTGTCCTGAACTCTAACCCTAACCCTAACCCTTACCATATGGGCCCATTCATTCTAATGAATCTCATAGGCTATAATGGAGAATGGAAAAACATCCAAAATTTTTCCCCATCAACAGTGTACCATTCAGTGTGATATTAAAAATACATCTTATCCAACCCTAAACCCAACCCCAATATTCACCGAAACATAAGTGTGTCCTGAACTCTAACCCTAACCCTAACCCTTACCATATGGGCCCATTCATTCTAATGAATCTCATAGGCTATAATGGAGAATGGATAAACATCCAAAAATTTTCCCCATCAACACTGTACCATTCAGTGTGATATTAAAAATTCATCTTATCCAACCCTAAACCCAACCCCAATATTCACCGAAACATAAGTGTGTCCTGAACTCTAACCCTAACCCTAACCCTTACCATATGGGCCCATTCATTCTTATGAATCTCATAGGCTATAATGGAGAATGGAAAAACATCCAAAATTTTTCCCCATCAACAGTGTACCATTCAGTGTGATATTAAAAATACATCTTACCCAACCCTAAACCAGACGCCAATTTTAAACCGAACATATGTGTGTCCTGAACTCTAACCCTAACCCTAACCCTTACCATATGGGCCCATTCATTCTAATGAATCTCATAGGCTATAATGGAGAATGGGAAAACATCCAAAAATTTTCCCCATCAACAGTGTACCATTCAGTGTGATATTAAAAATTCATGTTCTCCAACCCTAAACCCAACCCCAATATTCACTGAAACATAAGTGTGTCCTGAACTCTAACCCTAACCCTAACCCTTACCATATGGGCCCATTCATTCTAATGAATCTCATAGGCTATAACGGAGAATGGAAAAACATCCAAAAATTTTTCCCATCAAGAGTATACCATTCAGTGTGATATTAAAAATACATCTTACCCAACCCTAAACCAGACGCCAATTTTAAACCGAACATATGTGTGTCCTGAACTCTAACCCTAACCCTAACCCTTACCATATGGGCCCATTCATTCTAATGAATCTCATAGGCTATAATGGAGAATGGAAAAACATCCAAAAATTTTCCCCATCAACAGTGTACCATTCAGTGTTATTTTAAAAATTCATCTTATCCAATCCTAAACCCAACCCCAATATTCACCAAAACATAAGTGTGTCCTGAACTCTAACCCTAACCCTAACCCTTACCATATGGGCCCATTCATTCTCATGAATCTCAAAGGCTATAATGGAGAATGGAAAAACATCCAAAATTTTTCCCCATCAACAGTGTACCATTCAGTGTGATATTAAAAATACATCTTATCCAACCCTAATCCCAACCCAAATATTCACCGAAACATAAGTGTGTCCTGAACTCTAACACTAACCCTAACCCTTACCATATGGGCCCATTCATTCTAATGAATCTCATAGGCTATAATGGAGAATGGAAAAACATCCAAAATTTTTCCCCATCAACCGTGTACCATTCAGTGTGATATTAAAAATACATCTTATCCAACCCTAAACCCAACCCCAATATTCACCCAAACATAAGTGCGTCCAGAACTCTAACCCTAACCCTAACCCTTACCATATGGGCCCATTCATTCTAATGAATCTCATAGGCTATAATGGAGAATGGAAAAACATCCAAAATTTTTTCCCATCAAGAGTATACCGTTCAGTGTGATATAAAAAATACATCTTACCCAACCCTAAACCCAACCCCAATATTCACCGAAACATAAGTGTGTCCTGAACTCTAACCCTAACCCTAACCCTTACCATATGGGCCCATTCATTCTAATGAATCTCATAGGCTATAATGGAGAATGGAAAAACATCCAAAATTTTTCCCCATCAACAGTGTACCATTCAGTGTGATATTAAAAATACATCTTATCCAACCCTAAACCCAACCCCAATATTCACCGAAACATAAGTGTGTCCTGAACTCTAACCCTAACCCTAACCCTTACCATATGGGCCCATTCATTCTAATGAATCTCATAGGCTATAATGGAGAATGGATAAACATCCAAAAATTTTCCCCATCAACACTGTACCATTCAGTGTGATATTAAAAATTCATCTTATCCAACCCTAAACCCAACCCCAATATTCACCGAAACATAAGTGTGTCCTGAACTCTAACCCTAACCCTAACCCTTACCATATGGGCCCATTCATTCTTATGAATCTCATAGGCTATAATGGAGAATGGAAAAACATCCAAAATTTTTCCCCATCAACAGTGTACCATTCAGTGTGATATTAAAAATACATCTTACCCAACCCTAAACCAGACGCCAATTTTAAACCGAACATATGTGTGTCCTGAACTCTAACCCTAACCCTAACCCTTACCATATGGGCCCATTCATTCTAATGAATCTCATAGGCTATAATGGAGAATGGGAAAACATCCAAAAATTTTCCCCATCAACAGTGTACCATTCAGTGTGATATTAAAAATTCATGTTCTCCAACCCTAAACCCAACCCCAATATTCACTGAAACATAAGTGTGTCCTGAACTCTAACCCTAACCCTAACCCTTACCATATGGGCCCATTCATTCTAATGAATCTCATAGGCTATAACGGAGAATGGAAAAACATCCAAAAATTTTTCCCATCAAGAGTATACCATTCAGTGTGATATTAAAAATACATCTTACCCAACCCTAAACCAGACGCCAATTTTAAACCGAACATATGTGTGTCCTGAACTCTAACCCTAACCCTAACCCTTACCATATGGGCCCATTCATTCTAATGAATCTCATAGGCTATAATGGAGAATGGAAAAACATCCAAAAATTTTCCCCATCAACAGTGTACCATTCAGTGTTATTTTAAAAATTCATCTTATCCAATCCTAAACCCAACCCCAATATTCACCAAAACATAAGTGTGTCCTGAACTCTAACCCTAACCCTAACCCTTACCATATGGGCCCATTCATTCTCATGAATCTCAAAGGCTATAATGGAGAATGGAAAAACATCCAAAATTTTTCCCCATCAACAGTGTACCATTCAGTGTGATATTAAAAATACATCTTATCCAACCCTAATCCCAACCCAAATATTCACCGAAACATAAGTGTGTCCTGAACTCTAACACTAACCCTAACCCTTACCATATGGGCCCATTCATTCTAATGAATCTCATAGGCTATAATGGAGAATGGAAAAACATCCAAAATTTTTCCCCATCAACCGTGTACCATTCAGTGTGATATTAAAAATACATCTTATCCAACCCTAAACCCAACCCCAATATTCACCCAAACATAAGTGCGTCCAGAACTCTAACCCTAACCCTAACCCTTACCATATGGGCCCATTCATTCTAATGAATCTCATAGGCTATAATGGAGAAGGGAAAAACATCCAAAAAATTTTCCCATCAACAGTGTACCATTCAGTGTGATATTAAAAATTCATGTTCTCCAACCCTAAACCCAACCCCAATATTCACCGAAACATAAGTGTGTCCTGAACTCTAACCCTAACCCTAACCCTTACCATATGGGCCCATTCATTCTAATGAATCTCATAGGGTATAATGGAGAATGGAAAAACATCCAAAAAATTTTCCCATCAAGAGTATACCATTCAGTGTGATATTAAAAATACATCTTATCCAACCCTAAACCCAACCCCAATATTCACTCGACCATAAGTGTGTCCTGAACTCTAACCCTAACCCTTACCATATGGGCCCATTCATTCTAATGAATCTCATAGGCTATAATGGAGAATGGAAAAACATCCAAAAATTTTCCCCATCAACAGTGTACCATTCAGTGTGATATTAAAAATTCATCTTATCCAACCCTAAACCCAACCCCAATATTCACCGAAACATAAGTGTGTCCTGAACTCTAACCCTAACCCTAACCCTTACCATATGGGCCCATTCATTCTAATGAATCTCATAGGCTATAATGGAGAATGGAAAAACATCCAAAATTTTTCCCCATCAACAGTGTACCATTCAGTGTGATATTAAAAATACATCTTATCCAACCCTAAACCCAACCGCAATATTCACCCAAACATAAGTGCGTCCAGAACTCTAACCCTAACCCTTACCATATGGGCCCATTCATTCTAATGAATCTCATAGGCTATAATGGAGAATGGAAAAACATCCAAAAATTTTCCCCATCAACAGTGTACCATTCAGTGTGATATTAAAAATTCATGTTATCCAACCCTAAACCCAACCCCAATATTCACAGAAACATAAGTGTGTCCTGAACTCTAACCCTAAACCTAAACCTTACCATATGGGCCCATTCATTCTATTGAATCTCATAGGCTATAATGGAGAATGGAAAAACATCCAAAAATTTTCCCCATCAACAGTGTACCATTCAGTGTGATATTAAAAATTCATCTTATCCATCCCTAAACCCAACCCCAATATTCACCGAAACATAAGTGTGTCCTGAACTCTAACCCTAACCCTAACCCTTACCATATGGGCCCATTCATTCTATTGAATCTCATAGGGTATAATGGAGAATGGAAAAACATCCAAAAAATTTTCCCATCAAGAGTATACCATTCAGTGTGATATTAAAAATACATCTTATCCAACCCTAAACCCAACCCCAATATTCACTCGACCATAAGTGTGTCCTGAACTCTAACCCTAACCCTAACCCTTACCATATGGGCCCATTCATTCTTATGAATCTCATAGGCTATAATGGAGAATGGAAAAACATCCAAAATTTTTCCCCATCAACAGTGTACCATTCAGTGTGATATTAGAAATACATCTTATCCAAACCTAAACCCAACCCCAATATTCACCCAAACATAAGTGCGTCCAGAACTCTAACCCTAACCCTAACCCTTACCATATGGGCCCATTCATTCTTATGAATCTCATAGGGTATAATGGAGAATGGAAAAACATCCAAAAAATTTTCCCATCAACAGTGTACCATTCAGTGTGATATTAAAAATTCATCTTATCCAACCCTAAACCCAACCCCAATATTCACCGAAACATAAGTGTGTCCTGAACTCTAACCCTAACCCTAACCCTTACCATATGGGCCCATTCATTCTAATGAATCTCATAGGCTATAATGGAGAATGGAAAAACATCCAAAATTTTTCCCCATCAACAGTGTACCATTCAGTGTGATATTAAAAATACATCTTATCCAACCCTAAACCCAACCGCAATATTCACCCAAACATAAGTGCGTCCAGAACTCTAACCCTAACCCTTACCATATGGGCCCATTCATTCTAATGAATCTCATAGGCTATAATGGAGAATGGAAAAACATCCAAAAATTTTCCCCATCAACAGTGTACCATTCAGTGTGATATTAAAAATTCATGTTATCCAACCCTAAACCCAACCCCAATATTCACAGAAACATAAGTGTGTCCTGAACTCTAACCCTAAACCTAAACCTTACCATATGGGCCCATTCATTCTATTGAATCTCATAGGCTATAATGGAGAATGGAAAAACATCCAAAAATTTTCCCCATCAACAGTGTACCATTCAGTGTGATATTAAAAATTCATCTTATCCATCCCTAAACCCAACCCCAATATTCACCGAAACATAAGTGTGTCCTGAACTCTAACCCTAACCCTAACCCTTACCATATGGGCCCATTCATTCTATTGAATCTCATAGGGTATAATGGAGAATGGAAAAACATCCAAAAAATTTTCCCATCAAGAGTATACCATTCAGTGTGATATTAAAAATACATCTTATCCAACCCTAAACCCAACCCCAATATTCACTCGACCATAAGTGTGTCCTGAACTCTAACCCTAACCCTAACCCTTACCATATGGGCCCATTCATTCTTATGAATCTCATAGGCTATAATGGAGAATGGAAAAACATCCAAAATTTTTCCCCATCAACAGTGTACCATTCAGTGTGATATTAAAAATACATCTTATCCAAACCTAAACCCAACCCCAATATTCACCCAAACATAAGTGCGTCCAGAACTCTAACCCTAACCCTAACCCTTACCATATGGGCCCATTCATTCTAATGAATCTCATAGGGTATAATGGAGAATGGAAAAACATCCAAAAAATTTTCCCATCAAGAGTATACCATTCAGTGTGATATTAAAAATACATCTTATCCAACCCTAAACCCAACCCCAATATTCACTCAACCATAAGTGTGTCCTGAACTCTAACCCTAACCCTAACCCTTACCATATGGGCCCATTCATTCTAATGAATCTCATAGGCTATAATGGAGAATGGAAAAACATCCAAAAATTTTCCCCATCAACAGTGTACCATTCAGTGTGATATTAAAAATTCATGTTATCCAACCCTAAACCCAACCCCAATATTCACTCAAACATAAGTGTGTCCTGAACTCTAACCCTAACCCTAACCCTTACCATATGGGCCCATTCATTCTAATGAATCTCATAGGCTATAATGGAGAATGGAAAAACATCCAAAAATTTTCCCCATCAACAGTGTACTATTCAGTGTGATATTAAAAATTCATCTTATCCAACCCTAAACCCAACCCCAATATTCACCGAAACATAAGTGTGTCCTGAACTCTAACCCTAACCCTAACCCTTACCATATGGGCCCATTCATTCTAATGAATCTCATAGGCTATAATGGAGAATGGAAAAACATCCAAAATTTTTCCCCATCAACAGTGTACCACTCAGTGTGATATTAAAAATACATCTTATCCAACCCTAAACCCAACCCCAATATTCACCGAAACATAAGTGTGTCCTGAACTCTAACCCTAACCCTAACCCTTACCATATGGGCCCATTCATTCTAATGAATCTCATAGGCTATAATGGAGAATGGAAAAACATCCAAAAAGTTTTACCATCAAGATTATAACATTCAGTGTGATATTAAAAATACATCTTATCCAACCCTAAACCCAACCCCAATATTCACCCAAACATAAGTGCGTCCAGAACTCTAACCCTAACCCTAACCCTTACCATATCGGCCCATTTATTCTAATGAATGTCATAGGCTATAATGGAGAATGCAAAAACATCCAAAAAATTTTCCCATCAAGAGTATACCATTCAGTGTGGTATTAAAAATACATCTTACCCAACCCTAAACCAGACAACAATTTTAAACCGAACATATGTGTGTCCTGAACTCTAACCCTAACCCTAACCCTTACCATATGGGCCCATTCATTCTAATGAATCTCATAGGGTATAATGGAGAATGGAAAAACATCCAAAAAATTTTCCCATCAAGAGTATACCATTCAGTGTGATATTAAAAATACATCTTATCCAACCCTAAACCCAACCCCAATATTCACTCGACCATAAGTGTGTCCTGAACTCTAACCCTAACCCTTACCATATGGACCCATTCATTCTAATGAATCTCATAGGCTATAATGGAGAATGGAAAAACATCCAAAAATTTTCCCCATCAACAGTGTACCATTCAGTGTGATATTAAAAATTCATCTTATCCAACCCTAAACCCAACCCCAATATTCACCGAAACATAAGTGTGTCCTGAACTCTAACCCTAACCCTAACCCTTACCATATGGGCCCATTCATTCTAATGAATCTCATAGGCTATAATGGAGAATGGAAAAACATCCAAAATTTTTCCCCATCAACAGTGTACCATTCAGTGTGATATTAAAAATACATCTTATCCAACCCTAAACCCAACCGCAATATTCACCCAAACATAAGTGCGTCCAGAACTCTAACCCTAACCCTTACCATATGGGCCCATTCATTCTAATGAATCTCATAGGCTATAATGGAGAATGGAAAAACATCCAAAAATTTTCCCCATCAACAGTGTACCATTCAGTGTGATATTAAAAATTCATGTTATCCAACCCTAAACCCAACCCCAATATTCACAGAAACATAAGTGTGTCCTGAACTCTAACCCTAAACCTAAACCTTACCATATGGGCCCATTCATTCTATTGCATCTCATAGGCTATAATGGAGAATGGAAAAACATCCAAAAATTTTCCCCATCAACAGTGTACCATTCAGTGTGATATTAAAAATTCATCTTATCCATCCCTAAACCCAACCCCAATATTCACCGAAACATAAGTGTGTCCTGAACTCTAACCCTAACCCTAACCCTTACCATATGGGCCCATTCATTCTATTGAATCTCATAGGGTATAATGGAGAATGGAAAAACATCCAAAAAATTTTCCCATCAAGAGTATACCATTCAGTGTGATATTAAAAATACATCTTATCCAACCCTAAACCCAACCCCAATATTCACTCGACCATAAGTGTGTCCTGAACTCTAACCCGAACCCTAACCCTTACCATATGGGCCCATTCATTCTAATGAATCTCATAGGCTATAATGGAGAATGGAAAAACATCCAAAAATTTTCCCCATCAACAGTGTACCATTCAGTGTGATATTAAAAATACATCTTATCCAAACCTAAACCCAACCCCAATATTCACCCAAACATAAGTGCGTCCAGAACTCTAACCCTAACCCTAACCCTTACCATATGGGCCCATTCATTCTAATGAATCTCATAGGGTATAATGGAGAATGGAAAAACATCCAAAAAATTTTCCCATCAAGAGTATACCATTCAGTGTGATATTAAAAATACATCTTATCCAACCCTAAACCCAACCCCAATATTCACTCAACCATAAGTGTGTCCTGAACTCTAACCCTAACCCTAACCCTTACCATATGGGCCCATTCATTCTAATGAATCTCATAGGCTATAATGGAGAATGGAAAAACATCCAAAAATTTTCCCCATCAACAGTGTACCATTCAGTGTGATATTAAAAATTCATGTTATCCAACCCTAAACCCAACCCCAATATTCACTCAAACATAAGTGTGTCCTGAACTCTAACCCTAACCCTAACCCTTACCATATGGGCCCATTCATTCTAATGAATCTCATAGGCTATAATGGAGAATGGAAAAACATCCAAAAATTTTCCCCATCAACAGTGTACTATTCAGTGTGATATTAAAAATTCATCTTATCCAACCCTAAACCCAACCCCAATATTCACCGAAACATAAGTGTGTCCTGAACTCTAACCCTAACCCTAACCCTTACCATATGGGCCCATTCATTCTAATGAATCTCATAGGCTATAATGGAGAATGGAAAAACATCCAAAATTTTTCCCCATCAACAGTGTACCACTCAGTGTGATATTAAAAATACATCTTATCCAACCCTAAACCCAACCCCAATATTCACCGAAACATAAGTGTGTCCTGAACTCTAACCCTAACCCTAACCCTTACCATATGGGCCCATTCATTCTAATGAATCTCATAGGCTATAATGGAGAATGGAAAAACATCCAAAAAGTTTTACCATCAAGATTATAACATTCAGTGTGATATTAAAAATACATCTTATCCAACCCTAAACCCAACCCCAATATTCACCCAAACATAAGTGCGTCCAGAACTCTAACCCTAACCCTAACCCTTACCATATCGGCCCATTTATTCTAATGAATGTCATAGGCTATAATGGAGAATGCAAAAACATCCAAAAAATTTTCCCATCAAGAGTATACCATTCAGTGTGGTATTAAAAATACATCTTACCCAACCCTAAACCAGACAACAATTTTAAACCGAACATATGTGTGTCCTGAACTCTAACCCTAACCCTAACCCTTACCATATGGGCCCATTCATTCTAATGAATCTCATAGGGTATAATGGAGAATGGAAAAACATCCAAAAAAATTTCCCATCAAGAGTATACCATTCAGTGTGATATTAAAAATACATCTTATCCAACCCTAAACCCAACCCCAATATTCACTCGACCATAAGTGTGTCCTGAACTCTAACCCTAACCCTTACCATATGGGCCCATTCATTCTAATGAATCTCATAGGCTATAATGGAGAATGGAAAAACATCCAAAAATTTTCCCCATCAACAGTGTACCATTCAGTGTGATATTAAAAATTCATCTTATCCAACCCTAAACCCAACCCCAATATTCACCGAAACATAAGTGTGTCCTGAACTCTAACCCTAACCCTAACCCTTACCATATGGGCCCATTCATTCTAATGAATCTCATAGGCTATAATGGAGAATGGAAAAACATCCAAAATTTTTCCCCATCAACAGTGTACCATTCAGTGTGATATTAAAAATACATCTTATCCAACCCTAAACCCAACCGCAATATTCACCCAAACATAAGTGCGTCCAGAACTCTAACCCTAACCCTTACCATATGGGCCCATTCATTCTAATGAATCTCATAGGCTATAATGGAGAATGGAAAAACATCCAAAAATTTTCCCCATCAACAGTGTACCATTCAGTGTGATATTAAAAATTCATGTTATCCAACCCTAAACCCAACCCCAATATTCACAGAAACATAAGTGTGTCCTGAACTCTAACCCTAAACCTAAACCTTACCATATGGGCCCATTCATTCTATTGAATCTCATAGGCTATAATGGAGAATGGAAAAACATCCAAAAATTTTCCCCATCAACAGTGTACCATTCAGTGTGATATTAAAAATTCATCTTATCCATCCCTAAACCCAACCCCAATATTCACCGAAACATAAGTGTGTCCTGAACTCTAACCCTAACCCTAACCCTTACCATATGGGCCCATTCATTCTATTGAATCTCATAGGGTATAATGGAGAATGGAAAAACATCCAAAAAATTTTCCCATCAAGAGTATACCATTCAGTGTGATATTAAAAATACATCTTATCCAACCCTAAACCCAACCCCAATATTCACTCGACCATAAGTGTGTCCTGAACTCTAACCCTAACCCTAACCCTTACCATATGGGCCCATTCATTCTAATGAATCTCATAGGCTATAATGGAGAATGGAAAAACATCCAAAAATTTTCCCCATTAACAGTGTACCATTCAGTGTGATATTAAAAATTCATGTTATCCAACCCTAAACCCAACCCCAATATTCACTCAAACAAAAGTGTGTCCTGAACTCTAACCCTAACCCTAACCCTTACCATATGGGCCCATTCATTCTAATGAATCTCATAGGCTATAATGGAGAATGGAAAAACATCCAAAAATTTTCCCCATCAACAGTGTACCATTCAGTGTGATATTAAAAATTCATCTTATCCAACCCTAAACCCAACCCCAATATTCACCGAAACATAAGTGTGTCCTGAACTCTAACCCTAACCCTTACCATATGGGCCCATTCATTCTAATGAATCTCATAGGCTATAATGGAGAATGGAAAAACATCCAAAATTTTTCCCCATCAACAGTGTACCACTCAGTGTGATATTAAAAATACATCTTAGCCAACCCTAAACCCAACCCCAATATTCACCGAAACATAAGTGTGTCCTGAACTCTAACCCTAACCCTAACCCTTACCATATGGGCCCATTCATTCTAATGAATCTCATAGGCTATAATGGAGAATGGAAAAACATCCAAAAAATTTTACCATCAAGATTATAACATTCAGTGTGATATTAAAAATACATCTTATCCAACCCTAAACCCAACCCCAATATTCACCCAAACATAAGTGCGTCCAGAACTCTAACCCTAACCCTAACCCTTACCATATCGGCCCTTTTATTCTAATGAATGTCATAGGCTATAATGGAGAATGCAAAAACATCCAAAAAATTTTCCCATCAAGAGTATACCATTAAGTGTGGTATTAAAAATACATCTTACCCAACCCTAAACCAGACAACAATTTTAAACCGAACATATGTGTGTCCCGAACTCTAACCCTAACCCTAACCCTTACCATATGGGCCCATTCATTCTAATGAATCTCATAGGCTATAATGGAGAATGGAAAAACATCCAAAAATTTTCCCCATCAACAGTGTACCATTCAGTGTGATATTAAAAATTCATGTTATCCAACCCTAAACCCAACCCCAATATTCACAGAAACATAAGTGTGTCCTGAACTCTAACCCTAAACCTTAACCTTACCATATGGGCCCATTCATTCTATTGAATCTCATAGGCTATAATGGAGAATGGAAAAACATCCAAAAATTTTCCCCATCAACAGTGTACCATTCAGTGTGATATTAAAAATTCATCTTATCCATCCCTAAACCCAACCCCAATATTCACCGAAACATAAGTGTGTCCTGAACTCTAACCCTAACCCTAACCCTTACCATATGGGCCCATTCATTCTAATGAATCTCATAGGGTATAATGGAGAATGGAAAAACATCCAAAAAATTTTCCCTTCAAGAGTATACCATTCAGTGTGATATTAAAAATACATCTTATCCAACCCTAAACCCAACCCCAATATTCACTCGACCATAAGTGTGTCCTGAACTCTAACCCTAACCCTAACCCTTACCATATGGGCCCATTCATTCTAATGAATCTCATAGGCTATAATGGAGAATGGAAAAACATCCAAAAATTTTCCCCATCAACAGTGTACCATTCAGTGTGATATTAAAAATTCATGTTATCCAACCCTAAACCCAACCCCAATATTCACTCAAACAAAAGTGTGTCCTGAACTCTAACCCTAACCCTAACCCTTACCATATGGGCCCATTCATTCTAATGAATCTCATAGGCTATAATGGAGAATGGAAAAACATCCAAAAATTTTCCCCATCAACAGTGTACCATTCAGTGTGATATTAAAAATTCATCTTATCCAACCCTAAACCCAACCCCAATATTCACCGAAACATAAGTGTGTCCTGAACTCTAACCCTAACCCTAACCCTTACCATATGGGCCCATTCATTCTAATGAATCTCATAGGCTATAATGGAGAATGGAAAAACATCCAAAATTTTTCCCCATCAACAGTGTACCACTCAGTGTGATATTAAAAATACATCTTATCCAACCCTAAACCCAACCCCAATATTCACCGAAACATAAGTGTGTCCTGAACTCTAACCCTAACCCTAACCCTTACCATATGGGCCCATTCATTCTAATGAATCTCATAGGCTATAATGGAGAATGGAAAAACATCCAAAAAGTTTTACCATCAAGATTATAACATTCAGTGTGATATTAAAAATACATCTTATCCAACCCTAAACCCAACCCCAATATTCACCCAAACATAAGTGCGTCCAGAACTCTAACCCTAACCCTAACCCTTACCATATCGGCCCATTTATTCTAATG
Organism: Heteronotia binoei; assembly: GCF_032191835.1. Classification (NCBI taxonomy): domain Eukaryota; kingdom Metazoa; phylum Chordata; class Lepidosauria; order Squamata; family Gekkonidae; genus Heteronotia; species Heteronotia binoei. Next base: position 51,669 of record NW_026800180.1, read on the forward strand.
AATGTCATAGGCTATAATGGAGAATGCAAAAACATCCAAAAAATTTTCCCATCAAGAGTATACCATTCAGTGTGGTATTAAAAATACATCTTACCCAACCCTAAACCAGACAACAATTTTAAACTGAACATATGTGTGTCCTGAACTCTAACCCTAACCCTAACCCTTACCATATGGGCCCATTCATTCTAATGAATCTCATAGGGTATAATGGAGAATGGAAAAACATACAAAAATTTTTCCCATCAAGAGTATACCATTCAGTGTGATATTAAAAATAGATCTTATCCAACCCTAAACACAACCCCAATATTCACTCGAACATAAGTGTGTCCTGAACTCTAACCCTAACCCTTACCATATGGGCCCATTCATTCTAATGAATCTCATAGGCTATAATGGAGAATGGAAAAACATCCAAAAATTTTCCCCATCAACAGTGTACCATTCAGTGTGATATTAAAAATTCATCTTATCCAACCCTAAACCCAACCCCAATATTCACCGAAACATAAGTGTGTCCTGAACTCTAACCCTAACCCTAACCCTTACCATATGGGCCCATTCATTCTAATGAATCTCATAGGCTATAATGGAGAATGGAAAAACATCCAAAATTTTTCCCCATCAACAGTGTACCATTCAGTGTGATATTAAAAATACATCTTATCCAACCCTAAACCCAACCGCAATATTCACCCAAACATAAGTGCGTCCAGAACTCTAACCCTAACCCTTACCATATATGGGCCCATTCATTCTAATGAATCTCATAGGCTATAATGGAGAATGGAAAAACATCCAAAATTTTTCCCCTTCAACAGTGTACCATTCAGTGTGATATTAAAAATTCATGTTCTCCAACCCTAAACCCAACCCCAATATTCACTGAAACATAAGTGTGTCCTGAACTCTAACCCTAACCCTAACCCTTACCATATGGGCCCATTCATTCTAATGAATCTCATAGGCTATAACGGAGAATGGAAAAACATCCAAAAATTTTTCCCATCAAGAGTATACCATTCAGTGTGATATTAAAAATACATCTTAGCCAACCCTAAACCCAACCCCAATATTCACCGAAACATAAGTGTGTCCTGAACTCTAACCCTAACCCTAACCCTTACCATATGGGCCCATTCATTCTAATGAATCTCATAGGCTATAATGGAGAATGGAAAAACATCCAAAATTTTTCCCCTTCAACAGTGTACCATTCAGTGTGATATTAAAAATACATCTTATCCAACCCTAAACCCAACCCCAATATTCACCAAAACATAAGTGTGTCCAGAACTCTAACCCTAACCCTAACCCTTGCCATATGGGCCCATTCATTCTAATGAATCTCATAGGCTATAATGGAGAATGGAAAAACATCCAAAAATTTTTCCCATCAAGAGTATACCATTCAGTGTGATATTAAAAATACATCTTACCCAACCCTAAACCCAACCCCAATATTCACCGAAACATAAGTGTGTCCTGAACTCTAACCCTAACCCTAACCCTTACCATATGGGCCCATTCATTCTAATGAATCTCATAGGCTATAATGGAGAATGGAAAAACATCCAAAATTTTTCCCCATCAACAGTGTACCATTCAGTGTGATATTAAAAATACATCTTATCCAACCCTAAACCCAACCCCAATATTCACCGAAACATAAGTGTGTCCTGAACTCTAACCCTAACCCTAACCCTTACCATATGGGCCCATTCATTCTAATGAATCTCATCGGCTATAATGGAGAATGGGAATACATCCAAAAATTTTCCCCATCAACAGTGTACCATTCAGTGTGATATTAAAAATACATCTTATCCAACCCTAAACCCAACCGCAATATTCACCCAAACATAAGTGCGTCCAGAACTCTAACCCTAACCCTAACCCTTACCATATGGGCCCATTCATTCTAATGAATCTCATAGGCTATAATGGAGAATGGAAAAACATCCAAAAAGTTTTACCATCAAGATTATAACATTCAGTGTGATATTAAAAATACATCTTATCCAACCCTAAACCCAACCCCAATATTCACCCAAACATAAGTGCGTCCAGAACTCTAACCCTAACCCTAACCCTTACCATATCGGCCCATTTATTCTAATGAATGTCATAGGCTATAATGGAGAATGCAAAAACATCCAAAAAATTTTCCCATCAAGAGTATACCATTCAGTGTGGTATTAAAAATACATCTTACCCAACCCTAAACCAGACAACAATTTTAAACTGAACATATGTGTGTCCTGAACTCTAACCCTAACCCTAACCCTTACCATATGGGCCCATTCATTCTAATGAATCTCATAGGGTATAATGGAGAATGGAAAAACATACAAAAATTTTTCCCATCAAGAGTATACCATTCAGTGTGATATTAAAAATAGATCTTATCCAACCCTAAACACAACCCCAATATTCACTCGAACATAAGTGTGTCCTGAACTCTAACCCTAACCCTTACCATATGGGCCCATTCATTCTAATGAATCTCATAGGCTATAATGGAGAATGGAAAAACATCCAAAAATTTTCCCCATCAACAGTGTACCATTCAGTGTGATATTAAAAATTCATCTTATCCAACCCTAAACCCAACCCCAATATTCACCGAAACATAAGTGTGTCCTGAACTCTAACCCTAACCCTAACCCTTACCATATGGGCCCATTCATTCTAATGAATCTCATAGGCTATAATGGAGAATGGAAAAACATCCAAAATTTTTCCCCATCAACAGTGTACCATTCAGTGTGATATTAAAAATACATCTTATCCAACCCTAAACCCAACCGCAATATTCACCCAAACATAAGTGCGTCCAGAACTCTAACCCTAACCCTTACCATATATGGGCCCATTCATTCTAATGAATCTCATAGGCTATAATGGAGAATGGAAAAACATCCAAAAATTTTTCCCATCAAGAGTATACCATTCAGTGTGATATTAAAAATACATCTTATCCAACCCTAAAGCCAACCCCAATATTCACCGAAACATAAGTGTGTCCTGAACTCTAACCCTAACCCTAACACTTACCATGTGGGCCCATTCATTCTAATGAATCTCATAGGCTATAATGGAGAATGGAAAAACATCCAAAATTTTTCCCCATCAACACTGTACCATTCAGTGTGATATTAAAAATTCATCTTCTCCAACCCTAAACCCAACCCCAATATTCACCGAAACATAAGTGTGTCCTGAACTCTAACCCTAACCCTAACCCTTACCATATGGGCCCATTCATTCTAATGAATCTCATAGGCTTTAATGGAGAAGGAAAAACATCCAAAATTTTTTCCCATCAAGAGTATACCATTCAGTGTGATATTAAAAATACATCTTACCCAACCCTAAACCAGACGCCAATTTTAAACCGAACATATGTGTGTCCTGAACTCTAACCCTAACCCTTACCATATGGGCCCATTCATTCTAATGAATCTCATAGGCTATAATGGAGAATGGAAAAACATCCAAAAATTTTCCCCATCAACAGTGTACCATTCAGTGTGATATTAAAAATTCATGTTCTCCAACCCTAAACCCAACCCCAATATTCACTGAAACATAAGTGTGTCCTGAACTCTAACCCTAACCCTAACCCTTACCATATGGGCCCATTCATTCTAATGAATCTCATAGGCTATAACGGAGAATGGAAAAACATCCAAAATTTTTTCCCATCAAGAGTATACCATTCAGTGTGATATTAAAAATACATCTTAGCCAACCCTAAACCCAACCCCAATATTCACCGAAACATAAGTGTGTCCTGAACTCTAACCCTAACCCTAACCCTTACCATATGGGCCCATTCATTCTAATGAATCTCATAGGCTATAATGGAGAATGGAAAAACATCCAAAATTTTTCCCCTTCAACAGTGTACCATTCAGTGTGATATTAAAAATACATCTTATCCAACCCTAAACCCAACCCCAATATTCACCAAAACATAAGTGTGTCCAGAACTCTAACCCTAACCCTAACCCTTGCCATATGGGCCCATTCATTCTAATGAATCTCATAGGCTATAATGGAGAATGGAAAAACATCCAAAAATTTTTCCCATCAAGAGTATACCATTCAGTGTGATATTAAAAATACATCTTACCCAACCCTAAACCCAACCCCAATATTCACCGAAACATAAGTGTGTCCTGAACTCTAACCCTAACCCTAACCCTTACCATATGGGCCCATTCATTCTAATGAATCTCATAGGCTATAATGGAGAATGGAAAAACATCCAAAATTTTTCCCCATCAACAGTGTACCATTCAGTGTGATATTAAAAATACATCTTATCCAACCCTAAACCCAACCCCAATATTCACCGAAACATAAGTGTGTCCTGAACTCTAACCCTAACCCTAACCCTTACCATATGGGCCCATTCATTCTAATGAATCTCATCGGCTATAATGGAGAATGGGAATACATCCAAAAATTTTCCCCATCAACAGTGTACCATTCAGTGTGATATTAAAAATACATCTTATCCAACCCTAAACCCAACCGCAATATTCACCCAAACATAAGTGCGTCCAGAACTCTAACCCTAACCCTAACCCTTACCATATGGGCCGATTCATTCTAATGAATCTCATAGGCTATAATGGAGAATGGAAAAACATCCAAAATTTTTTCCCATCAAGAGTATACCGTTCAGTGTGATATAAAAAATACATCTTACCCAACCCTAAACCCAACCCCAATATTCACCGAAACATAAGTGTGTCCTGAACTCTAACCCTAACCCTAACCCTTACCATATGGGCCCATTCATTCTAATGAATCTCATAGGCTATAATGGAGAATGGAAAAACATCCAAAATTTTTCCCCATCAACAGTGTACCATTCAGTGTGATATTAAAAATACATCTTATCCAACCCTAAACCCAACCCCAATATTCACCGAAACATAAGTGTGTCCTGAACTCTAACCCTAACCCTAACCCTTACCATATGGGCCCATTCATTCTAATGAATCTCATAGGCTATAATGGAGAATGGATAAACATCCAAAAATTTTCCCCATCAACACTGTACCATTCAGTGTGATATTAAAAATTCATCTTATCCAACCCTAAACCAGACGCCAATTTTAAACCGAACATATGTGTGTCCTGAACTCTAACCCTAACCCTAACCCTTACCATATGGGCCCATTCATTCTAATGAATCTCATAGGCTATAATGGAGAATGGATAAACATCCAAAAATTTTCCCCATCAACACTGTACCATTCAGTGTGATATTAAAAATACATCTTACCCAACCCTAAACCAGACGCCAATTTTAAACCGAACATATGTGTGTCCTGAACTCTAACCCTAACCCTAACCCTTACCATATGGGCCAATTCATTCTAATGAATCTCATAGGCTATAATGGAGAATGGGAAAACATCCAAAAATTTTCCCCATCAACAGTGTACCATTCAGTGTGATATTAAAAATTCATGTTCTCCAACCCTAAACCCAACCCCAATATTCACTGAAACATAAGTGTGTCCTGAACTCTAACCCTAACCCTAACCCTTACCATATGGGCCCATTCATTCTAATGAATCTCATAGGCTATAACGGAGAATGGAAAAACATCCAAAAATTTTTCCCATCAAGAGTATACCATTCAGTGTGATATTAAAAATACATCTTACCCAACCCTAAACCAGACGCCAATTTTAAAACGAACATATATGTGTCCTGAACTCTAACCCTAACCCTAACCCTTACCATATGGGCCCATTCATTCTAATGAATCTCATAGGCTATAATGGAGAATGGAAAAACATCCAAAAATTTTCCCCATCAACAGTGTACCATTCAGTGTTATTTTAAAAATTCATCTTATCCAATCCTAAACCCAACCCCAATATTCACCAAAACATAAGTGTGTCCTGAACTCTAACCCTAACCCTAACCCTTACCATATGGGCCCATTCATTCTAATGAATCTCAAAGGCTATAATGGAGAATGGAAAAACATCCAAAATTTTTCCCCATCAACAGTGTACCATTCAGTGTGATATTAAAAATACATCTTATCCAACCCTAAACCCAACCCAAATATTCACCGAAACATAAGTGTGTCCTGAACTCTAACACTAACCCTAACCCTTACCATATGGGCCCATTCATTCTAATGAATCTCATAGGCTATAATGGAGAATGGAAAAACATCCAAAATTTTTCCCCATCACCCGTGTACCATTCAGTGTGATATTAAAAATACATTTTATCCAACCCTAAACCCAACCCCAATATTCACCCAAACATAAGTGCGTTCAGAACTCTAACCCTAACCCTAACCCTAACCCTTACCATATGGGCCCATTCATTCTAATGAATCTCATAGGCTATAATGGAGAAGGGAAAAACATCCAAAAAATTTTCCCATCAACAGTGTACCATTCAGTGTGATATTAAAAATTCATGTTCTCCAACCCTAAACCCAACCCCAATATTCACCGAAACATAAGTGTGTCCTGAACTCTAACCCTAACCCTTACCATATGGGCCCATTCATTCTAATGAATCTCATAGGCTATAATGGAGAATGGAAAAACATCCAAAATTTTTCCCCATCAACAGTGTACCATTCAGTGTGATATTAAAAATACATCTTATCCAAACCTAAACCCAACCCCAATATTCACCCAAACATAAGTGCGTCCAGAACTCTAACCCTAACCCTAACCCTTACCATATGGGCCCATTCATTCTAATGAATCTCATAGGGTATAATGGAGAATGGAAAAACATCCAAAAAATTTTCCCATCAAGAGTATACCATTCAGTGTGATATTAAAAATACATCTTATCCAACCCTAAACCCAACCCCAATATTCACTCGACCATAAGTGTGTCCTGAACTCTAACCCTAACCCTAACCCTTACCATATGGGCCCATTCATTCTAATGAATCTCATAGGCTATAATGGAGAATGGAAAAACATCCAAAAATTTTCCCCATCAACAGTGTACCATTCAGTGTGATATTAAAAATTCATGTTATCCAACCCTAAACCCAACCCCAATATTCACTCAAACATAAGTGTGTCCTGAACTCTAACCCTAACCCTAACCCTTACCATATGGGCCCATTCATTCTAATGAATCTCATAGGCTATAATGGAGAATGGAAAAACATCCAAAAATTTTCCCCATCAACAGTGTACTATTCAGTGTGATATTAAAAATTCATCTTATCCAACCCTAAACCCAACCCCAATATTCACCGAAACATAAGTGTGTCCTGAACTCTAACCCTAACCCTAACCCTTACCATATGGGCCCATTCATTCTAATGAATCTCATAGGCTATAATGGAGAATGGAAAAACATCCAAAATTTTTCCCCTTCAACAGTGTACCATTCAGTGTGATATTAAAAATACATCTTATCCAACCCTAAACCCAACCCCAATATTCACCAAAACATAAGTGTGTCCAGAACTCTAACCCTAACCCTAACCCTTGCCATATGGGCCCATTCATTCTAATGAATCTCATAGGCTATAATGGAGAATGGAAAAACATCCAAAAATTTTTCCCATCAAGAGTATACCATTCAGTGTGATATTAAAAATACATCTTACCCAACCCTAAACCCAACCCCAATATTCACCGAAACATAAGTGTGTCCTGAACTCTAACCCTAACCCTAACCCTTACCATATGGGCCCATTCATTCTAATGAATCTCATAGGCTATAATGGAGAATGGAAAAACATCCAAAATTTTTCCCCATCAACAGTGTACCATTCAGTGTGATATTAAAAATACATCTTATCCAACCCTAAACCCAACCCCAATATTCACCGAAACATAAGTGTGTCCTGAACTCTAACCCTAACCCTAACCCTTACCATATGGGCCCATTCATTCTAATGAATCTCATCGGCTATAATGGAGAATGGGAATACATCCAAAAATTTTCCCCATCAACAGTGTACCATTCAGTGTGATATTAAAAATACATCTTATCCAACCCTAAACCCAACCGCAATATTCACCCAAACATAAGTGCGTCCAGAACTCTAACCCTAACCCTAACCCTTACCATATGGGCCGATTCATTCTAATGAATCTCATAGGCTATAATGGAGAATGGAAAAACATCCAAAATTTTTTCCCATCAAGAGTATACCGTTCAGTGTGATATAAAAAATACATCTTACCCAACCCTAAACCCAACCCCAATATTCACCGAAACATAAGTGTGTCCTGAACTCTAACCCTAACCCTAACCCTTACCATATGGGCCCATTCATTCTAATGAATCTCATAGGCTATAATGGAGAATGGAAAAACATCCAAAATTTTTCCCCATCAACAGTGTACCATTCAGTGTGATATTAAAAATACATCTTATCCAACCCTAAACCCAACCCCAATATTCACCGAAACATAAGTGTGTCCTGAACTCTAACCCTAACCCTAACCCTTACCATATGGGCCCATTCATTCTAATGAATCTCATAGGCTATAATGGAGCATGGATAAACATCCAAAAATTTTCCCCATCAACACTGTACCATTCAGTGTGATATTAAAAATTCATCTTATCCAACCCTAAACCAGACGCCAATTTTAAACCGAACATATGTGTGTCCTGAACTCTAACCCTAACCCTAACCCTTACCATATGGGCCCATTCATTCTAATGAATCTCATAGGCTATAATGGAGAATGGATAAACATCCAAAAATTTTCCCCATCAACACTGTACCATTCAGTGTGATATTAAAAATACATCTTACCCAACCCTAAACCAGACGCCAATTTTAAACCGAACATATGTGTGTCCTGAACTCTAACCCTAACCCTAACCCTTACCATATGGGCCCATTCATTCTAATGAATCTCATAGGCTATAATGGAGAATGGGAAAACATCCAAAAATTTTCCCCATCAACAGTGTACCATTCAGTGTGATATTAAAAATTCATGTTCTCCAACCCTAAACCCAACCCCAATATTCACTGAAACATAAGTGTGTCCTGAACTCTAACCCTAACCCTAACCCTTACCATATGGGCCCATTCATTCTAATGAATCTCATAGGCTATAACGGAGAATGGAAAAACATCCAAAAAATTTTCCCATCAAGAGTATACCATTCAGTGTGATATTAAAAATACATCTTACCCAACCCTAAACCAGACGCCAATTTTAAAACGAACATATATGTGTCCTGAACTCTAACCCTAACCCTAACCCTTACCATATGGGCCCATTCATTCTAATGAATCTCATAGGCTATAATGGAGAATGGAAAAACATCCAAAAATTTTCCCCATCAACAGTGTACCATTCAGTGTTATTTTAAAAATTCATCTTATCCAATCCTAAACCCAACCCCAATATTCACCAAAACATAAGTGTGTCCTGAACTCTAACCCTAACCCTAACCCTTACCATATGGGCCCATTCATTCTAATGAATCTCAAAGGCTATAATGGAGAATGGAAAAACATCCAAAATTTTTCCCCATCAACAGTGTACCATTCAGTGTGATATTAAAAATACATCTTATCCAACCCTAAACCCAACCCAAATATTCACCGAAACATAAGTGTGTCCTGAACTCTAACACTAACCCTAACCCTTACCATATGGGCCCATTCATTCTAACGAATCTCATAGGCTATAATGGAGAATGGAAAAACATCCAAAATTTTTCCCCATCAACCGTGTACCATTCAGTGTGATATTAAAAATACATCTCATCCAACCCTAAACCCAACCCCAATATTCACCCAAACATAAGTGCGTTCAGAACTCTAACCCTAACCCTAACCCTAACCCTAACCCTTACCATATGGGCCCATTCATTCTAATGAATCTCATAGGCTATAATGGAGAAGGGAAAAACATCCAAAAAATTTTCCCATCAACAGTGTACCATTCAGTGTGATATTAAAAATTCATGTTCTCCAACCCTAAACCCAACCCCAATATTCACCGAAACATAAGTGTGTCCTGAACTCTAACCCTAACCCTTACCATATGGGCCCATTCATTCTAATGAATCTCATAGGCTATAATGGAGAATGGAAAAACATCCAAAATTTTTCCCCATCAACAGTGTACCATTCAGTGTGATATTAAAAATACATCTTATCCAAACCTAAACCCAACCCCAATATTCACCCAAACATAAGTGCGTCCAGAACTCTAACCCTAACCCTAACCCTTACCATATGGGCCCATTCATTCTAATGAATCTCATAGGGTATAATGGAGAATGGAAAAACATCCAAAAAATTTTCCCATCAAGAGTATACCATTCAGTGTGATATTAAAAATACATCTTATCCAACCCTAAACCCAACCCCAATATTCACTCGACCATAAGTGTGTCCTGAACTCTAACCCTAACCCTAACCCTTACCATATGGGCCCATTCATTCTAATGAATCTCATAGGCTATAATGGAGAATGGAAAAACATCCAAAAATTTTCCCCATCAACAGTGTACCATTCAGTGTGATATTAAAAATTCATGTTATCCAACCCTAAACCCAACCCCAATATTCACTCAAACATAAGTGTGTCCTGAACTCTAACCCTAACCCTAACCCTTACCATATGGGCCCATTCATTCTAATGAATCTCATAGGCTATAATGGAGAATGGAAAAACATCCAAAAATTTTCCCCATCAACAGTGTACTATTCAGTGTGATATTAAAAATTCATCTTATCCAACCCTAAACCCAACCCCAATATTCACCGAAACATAAGTGTGTCCTGAACTCTAACACTAACCCTAACCCTTACCATATGGGCCCATTCATTCTAATGAATCTCATAGGCTATAATGGAGAATGGAAAAACATCCAAAATTTTTCCCCATCAACAGTGTACCACTCAGTGTGATATTAAAAATACATCTTATCCAACCCTAAACCCAACCCCAATATTCACCGAAACATAAGTGTGTCCTGAACTCTAACCCTAACCCTAACCCTTACCATATGGGCCCATTCATTCTAATGAATCTCATAGGCTATAATGGAGAATGGAAAAACATCCAAAAAGTTTTACCATCAAGATTATAACATTCAGTGTGATATTAAAAATACATCTTATCCAACCCTAAACCCAACCCCAATATTCACCCAAACATAAGTGCGTCCAGAACTCTAACCCTAACCCTAACCCTTACCATATCGGCCCATTTATTCTAATGAATGTCATAGGCTATAATGGAGAATGCAAAAACATCCAAAAAATTTTCCCATCAAGAGTATACCATTCAGTGTGGTATTAAAAATACATCTTACCCAACCCTAAACCAGACAACAATTTTAAACCGAACATATGTGTGTCCTGAACTCTAACCCTAACCCTAACCCTTACCATATGGGCCCATTCATTCTAATGAATCTCATAGGGTATAATGGAGAATGGAAAAACATCCAAAAAATTTTCCCATCAAGAGTATACCATTCAGTGTGATATTAAAAATACATCTTATCCAACCCTAAACCCAACCCCAATATTCACTCGACCATAAGTGTGTCCTGAACTCTAACCCTAACCCTTACCATATGGGCCCATTCATTCTAATGAATCTCATAGGCTATAATGGAGAATGGAAAAACATCCAAAAATTTTCCCCATCAACAGTGTACCATTCAGTGTGATATTAAAAATTCATCTTATCCAACCCTAAACCCAACCCCAATATTCACCGAAACATAAGTGTGTCCTGAACTCTAACCCTAACCCTAACCCTTACCATATGGGCCCATTCATTCTAATGAATCTCATAGGCTATAATGGAGAATGGAAAAACATCCAAAATTTTTCCCCATCAACAGTGTACCATTCAGTGTGATATTAAAAATACATCTTATCCAACCCTAAACCCAACCGCAATATTCACCCAAACATAAGTGCGTCCAGAACTCTAACCCTAACCCTTACCATATGGGCCCATTCATTCTAATGAATCTCATAGGCTATAATGGAGAATGGAAAAACATCCAAAAATTTTCCCCATCAACAGTGTACCATTCAGTGTGATATTAAAAATTCATGTTATCCAACCCTAAACCCAACCCCAATATTCACAGAAACATAAGTGTGTCCTGAACTCTAACCCTAAACCTAAACCTTACCATATGGGCCCATTCATTCTATTGAATCTCATAGGCTATAATGGAGAATGGAAAAACATCCAAAAATTTTCCCCATCAACAGTGTACCATTCAGTGTGATATTAAAAATTCATCTTATCCATCCCTAAACCCAACCCCAATATTCACCAAAACATAAGTGTGTCCTGAACTCTAACCCTAACCCTAACCCTTACCATATGGGCCCATTCATTCTATTGAATCTCATAGGGTATAATGGAGAATGGAAAAACATCCAAAAATTTTTCCCATCAAGAGTATACCATTCAGTGTGATATTAAAAATACATCTTATCCAACCCTAAACCCAACCCCAATATTCACTCGACCATAAGTGTGTCCTGAACTCTAACCCTAACCCTAACCCTTACCATATGGGCCCATTCATTCTAATGAATCTCATAGGCTATAATGGAGAATGGAAAAACATCCAAAAATTTTCCCCATCAACAGTGTACCATTCAGTGTGATATTAAAAATTCATGTTATCCAACCCTAAACCCAACCCCAATATTCACTCAAACAAAAGTGTGTCCTGAACTCTAACCCTAACCCTAACCCTTACCATATGGGCCCATTCATTCTAATGAATCTCATAGGCTATAATGGAGAATGGAAAAACATCCAAAAATTTTCCCCATCAACAGTGTACCATTCAGTGTGATATTAAAAATTCATCTTATCCAACCCTAAACCCAACCCCAATATTCACCGAAACATAAGTGTGTCCTGAACTCTAACCCTAACCCTAACCCTTACCATATGGGCCCATTCATTCTAATGAATCTCATAGGCTATAATGGAGAATGGAAAAACATCCAAAATTTTTGCCCATCAACAGTGTACCACTCAGTGTGATATTAAAAATACATCTTATCCAACCCTAAACCCAACCCCAATATTCACCGAAACATAAGTGTGTCCTGAACTCTAACCCTAACCCTAACCCTTACCATATGGGCCCATTCATTCTAATGAATCTCATAGGCTATAATGGAGAATGGAAAAACATCCAAAAAGTTTTACCATCAAGATTATAACATTCAGTGTGATATTAAAAATACATCTTATCCAACCCTAAACCCAACCCCAATATTCACCCAAACATAAGTGCGTCCAGAACTCTAACCCTAACCCTAACCCTTACCATATCGGCCCATTTATTCTAATGAATGTCATAGGCTATAATGGAGAATGCAAAAACATCCAAAAAATTTTCCCATCAAGAGTATACCATTCAGTGTGGTATTAAAAATACATCTTACCCAACCCTAAACCAGACAACAATTTTAAACTGAACATATGTGTGTCCTGAACTCTAACCCTAACCCTAACCCTTACCATATGGGCCCATTCATTCTAATGAATCTCATAGGGTATAATGGAGAATGGAAAAACATACAAAAATTTTTCCCATCAAGAGTATACCATTCAGTGTGATATTAAAAATAGATCTTATCCAACCCTAAACACAACCCCAATATTCACTCGAACATAAGTGTGTCCTGAACTCTAACCCTAACCCTTACCATATGGGCCCATTCATTCTAATGAATCTCATAGGCTATAATGGAGAATGGAAAAACATCCAAAAATTTTCCCCATCAACAGTGTACCATTCAGTGTGATATTAAAAATTCATCTTATCCAACCCTAAACCCAACCCCAATATTCACCGAAACATAAGTGTGTCCTGAACTCTAACCCTAACCCTAACCCTTACCATATGGGCCCATTCATTCTAATGAATCTCATAGGCTATAATGGAGAATGGAAAAACATCCAAAATTTTTCCCCATCAACAGTGTACCATTCAGTGTGATATTAAAAATACATCTTATCCAACCCTAAACCCAACCGCAATATTCACCCAAACATAAGTGCGTCCAGAACTCTAACCCTAACCCTTACCATATATGGGCCCATTCATTCTAATGAATCTCATAGGCTATAATGGAGAATGGAAAAACATCCAAAAATTTTTCCCATCAAGAGTATACCATTCAGTGTGATATTAAAAATACATCTTATCCAACCCTAAAGCCAACCGCAATATTCACCCAAACATAAGTGCGTCCAGAACTCTAACCCTAACCCTAACCCTTACCATATGGGCCCATTCATTCTAATGAATCTCATAGGCTATAATGGAGAATGGAAAAACATCCAAAAATTTTTCCCATCAAGAGTATACCATTCAGTGTGATATTAAAAATACATCTTACCCAACCCTAAACCCAACCCCAATATTCACCGAAACATAAGTGTGTCCTGAACTCTAACCCTAACCCTAACCCTTACCATGTGGGCCCATTCATTCTAATGAATCTCATAGGCTATAATGGAGAATGGAAAAACATCCAAAATTTTTCCCCATCAACACTGTACCATTCAGTGTGATATTAAAAATTCATCTTCTCCAACCCTAAACCCAACCCCAATATTCACCGAAACATAAGTGTGTCCTGAACTCTAACCCTAACCCTAACCCTTACCATATGGGCCCATTCATTCTAATGAATCTCATAGGCTATAATGGAGAATGGAAAAACATCCAAAATTTTTCCCCATCAACAGTGTACCATTCAGTGTGATATTAAAAATACATCTTATCCAACCCTAAACCCAACCCCAATATTCACCGAAACATAAGTGTGTCCTGAACTCTAACCCTAACCCTAACCCTTACCATATGGGCCCATTCATTCTAATGAATCTCATAGGTTATAATGGAGAATGGAAAAATATCCAAATATTTTCCCCATCAACAGTGTACCATTCAGTGTGATATTAAAAATACATCTTATCCAACCCTAAACCCAACCCCAATATTCACCCAAACATAAGTGCGTCCAGAACTCTAACCCTAACCCTAACCCTTACCATATGGGCCCATTCATTCTAATGAATCTCATAGGCTATAATGGAGAATGGAAAAACATCCAAAAATTTTTCCCATCAAGAGTATACCATTCAGTGTGATATTAAAAATACATCTTACCCAACCCTAAACCCAACCCCAATATTCACCGAAACATAAGTGTGTCCTGAACTCTAACCCTAACCCTAACCCTTACCATATGGGCCCATTCATTCTAATGAATCTCATAGGCTATAATGGAGAATGGAAAAACATCCAAAATTTTTCCCCATCAACAGTGTACCATTCAGTGTGATATTAAAAATACATCTTATCCAACCCTAAACCCAACCCCAATATTCACCGAAACATAAGTGTGTCCTGAACTCTAACCCTAACCCTAACCCTTACCATATGGGCCCATTCATTCTAATGAATCTCATCGGCTATAATGGAGAATGGGAATACATCCAAAAATTTTCCCCATCAACAGTGTACCATTCAGTGTGATATTAAAAATACATCTTATCCAACCCTAAACCCAACCGCAATATTCACCCAAACATAAGTGCGTCCAGAACTCTAACCCTAACCCTAACCCTTACCATATGGGCCGATTCATTCTAATGAATCTCATAGGCTATAATGGAGAATGGAAAAACATCCAAAATTTTTTCCCATCAAGAGTATACCGTTCAGTGTGATATAAAAAATACATCTTACCCAACCCTAAACCCAACCCCAATATTCACCGAAACATAAGTGTGTCCTGAACTCTAACCCTAACCCTAACCCTTACCATATGGGCCCATTCATTCTAATGAATCTCATAGGCTATAATGGAGAATGGAAAAACATCCAAAATTTTTCCCCATCAACAGTGTACCATTCAGTGTGATATTAAAAATACATCTTATCCAACCCTAAACCCAACCCCAATATTCACCGAAACATAAGTGTGTCCTGAACTCTAACCCTAACCCTAACCCTTACCATATGGGCCCATTCATTCTAATGAATCTCATAGGCTATAATGGAGAATGGATAAACATCCAAAAATTTTCCCCATCAACACTGTACCATTCAGTGTGATATTAAAAATTCATCTTATCCAACCCTAAACCAGACGCCAATTTTAAACCGAACATATGTGTGTCCTGAACTCTAACCCTAACCCTAACCCTTACCATATGGGCCCATTCATTCTAATGAATCTCATAGGCTATAATGGAGAATGGATAAACATCCAAAAATTTTCCCCATCAACACTGTACCATTCAGTGTGATATTAAAAATACATCTTACCCAACCCTAAACCAGACGCCAATTTTAAACCGAACATATGTGTGTCCTGAACTCTAACCCTAACCCTAACCCTTACCATATGGGCCCATTCATTCTAATGAATCTCATAGGCTATAATGGAGAATGGGAAAACATCCAAAAATTTTCCCCATCAACAGTGTACCATTCAGTGTGATATTAAAAATTCATGTTCTCCAACCCTAAACCCAACCCCAATATTCACTGAAACATAAGTGTGTCCTGAACTCTAACCCTAACCCTAACCCTTACCATATGGGCCCATTCATTCTAATGAATCTCATAGGCTATAACGGAGAATGGAAAAACATCCAAAAAATTTTCCCATCAAGAGTATACCATTCAGTGTGATATTAAAAATACATCTTACCCAACCCTAAACCAGACGCCAATTTTAAAACGAACATATATGTGTCCTGAACTCTAACCCTAACCCTAACCCTTACCATATGGGCCCATTCATTCTAATGAATCTCATAGGCTATAATGGAGAATGGAAAAACATCCAAAAATTTTCCCCATCAACAGTGTACCATTCAGTGTTATTTTAAAAATTCATCTTATCCAATCCTAAACCCAACCCCAATATTCACCAAAACATAAGTGTGTCCTGAACTCTAACCCTAACCCTAACCCTTACCATATGGGCCCATTCATTCTAATGAATCTCAAAGGCTATAATGGAGAATGGAAAAACATCCAAAATTTTTCCCCATCAACAGTGTACCATTCAGTGTGATATTAAAAATACATCTTATCCAACCCTAAACCCAACCCAAATATTCACCGAAACATAAGTGTGTCCTGAACTCTAACACTAACCCTAACCCTTACCATATGGGCCCATTCATTCTAATGAATCTCATAGGCTATAATGGAGAATGGAAAAACATCCAAAATTTTTCCCCATCAACCATGTACCATTCAGTGTGATATTAAAAATACATCTTATCCAACCCTAAACCCAACCCCAATATTCACCCAAACATAAGTGCGTTCAGAACTCTAACCCTAACCCTAACCCTAACCCTTACCATATGGGCCCATTCATTCTAATGAATCTCATAGGCTATAATGGAGAAGGGAAAAACATCCAAAAAATTTTCCCATCAACAGTGTACCATTCAGTGTGATATTAAAAATTCATGTTCTCCAACCCTAAACCCAACCCCAATATTCACCGAAACATAAGTGTGTCCTGAACTCTAACCCTAACCCTTACCATATGGGCCCATTCATTCTAATGAATCTCATAGGCTATAATGGAGAATGGAAAAACATCCAAAATTTTTCCCCATCAACAGTGTACCATTCAGTGTGATATTAAAAATACATCTTATCCAAACCTAAACCCAACCCCAATATTCACCCAAACATAAGTGCGTCCAGAACTCTAACCCTAACCCTAACCCTTACCATATGGGCCCATTCATTCTAATGAATCTCATAGGCTATAATGGAGAATGGAAAAACATCCAAAATTTTTCCCCATCAACAGTGTACCATTCAGTGTGATATTAAAAATACATCTTATCCAACCCTAAACCCAACCCAAATATTCACCGAAACATAAGTGTGTCCTGAACTCTAACCCTAACCCTAACCCTTACCATATGGGCCCATTCATTCTAATGAATCTCATAGGCTATAATGGAGAATGGAAAAACATCCAAAATTTTTCCCCATCAACCGTGTACCATTCAGTGTGATATTAAAAATACATCTTATCCAACCCTAAACCCAACCCCAATATTCACCCAAACATAAGTGCGTCCAGAACTCTAACCCTAACCCTAACCCTTACCATATGGGCCCATTCATTCTAATGAATCTCATAGGCTATAATGGAGAAGGGAAAAACATCCAAAAAATTTTCCCATCAACAGTGTACCATTCAGTGTGATATTAAAAATTCATGTTCTCCAACCCTAAACCCAACCCCAATATTCACTGAAACATAAGTGTGTCCTGAACTCTAACCCTAACCCTAACCCTTACCATATGGGCCCATTCATTCTAATGAATCTCATAGGCTATAACGGAGAATGGAAAAACATCCAAAAAATTTTCCCATCAAGAGTATACCATTCAGTGTGATATTAAAAATACATCTTACCCAACCCTAAACCCAACCCCAATATTCACTGAAACATAAGTGTGTCCTGAACTCTAACCCTAACCCTAACCCTTACAATATGGGCCCATTCATTCTAATGAATCTCATAGGCTATAATGGAGAATGGAAAAACATCCAAAAATTTTCCCCATCAACAGTGTACCATTCAGTGTTATTTTAAAAATTCATCTTATCCAATCCTAAACCCAACCCCAATATTCACCAAAACATAAGTGTGTCCTGAACTCTAACCCTAACCCTAACCCTTACCATATGGGCCCATTCATTCTAATGAATCTCATAGGCTATAATGGAGAATGGAAAAACATCCAAAATTTTTCCCCATCAACCGTGTACCATTCAGTGTGATATTAAAAATACATCTTATCCAACCCTAAACCCAACCCCAATATTCACCCAAACATAAGTGCGTCCAGAACTCTAACCCTAACCCTAACCCTTACCATATGGGCCCATTCATTCTAATGAATCTCATAGGCTATAATGGAGAAGGGAAAAACATCCAAAAAATTTTCCCATCAACAGTGTACCATTCAGTGTGATATTAAAAATTCATGTTCTCCAACCCTAAACCCAACCCCAATATTCACTGAAACATAAGTGTGTCCTGAACTCTAACCCTAACCCTAACCCTTACCATATGGGCCCATTCATTCAAATGAATCTCATAGGGTATAATGGAGAATGGAAAAACATCCAAAAAATTTTCCCATCAAGAGTATACCATTCAGTGTGATATTAAAAATACATCTTATCCAACCCTAAACCCAACACCAATATTCACTCGAACATAAGTGTGTCCTGAACTCTAACCCTAACCCTAACCCTTACCATATGGGCCCATTCATTCTAATGAATCTCATAGGCTATAATGGAGAATGGAAAAACATCCAAAAATTTTCCCCATCAGCACTGTACCATTCAGTGTGATATTAAAAATTCATCTTATCCAACCCTAAACCCAACCCAAATATTCACCAAAACATAAGTGTGTCCTGAACTCTAACCCTAACCCTTACCATATGGGCCCATTCATTCTAATGAATCTCATAGGCTATAATGGAGAATGGAAAAACATCCAAAATTTTTCCCCATCAACCGTGTACCATTCAGTGTGATATTAAAAATACATCTTATCCAAACCTAAACCCAAGCCCAATATTCACCCAAACATAAGTGCGTCCAGAACTCTAACCCTAACCCTAACCCTTACCATATGGGCCCATTCATTCTAATGAATCTCATAGGCTATAATGGAAAATGGAAAAACATCCAAAAAATTTTCCCATCAACAGTGTACCATTCAGTGTGATATTAAAAATTCATGTTCTCCAACCCTAAACCCAACCCCAATATTCACTGAAACATAAGTGTGTCCTGAACTCTAACCCTAACCCTAACCCTTACCATATGGGCCCATTCATTCTAATGAATCTCATAGGCTATAATGGAGAATGGAAAAACATCCAAAAATTTTCCCCATCAAGAGTATACCATTCAGTGTGATATTAAAAATACATCTTATCCAACCCTAAACCCAACCCCAATATTCACTCGAACATAAGTGTGTCCTGAACTCTAACCCTAACCCTAACCCTTACCATATGGGCCCATTCATTCTAATGAATCTCATAGGCTATAATGGAGAAGGGAAAAACATCCAAAAAATTTTCCCATCAACAGTGTACCATTCAGTGTGATATTAAAAATTCATGTTCTCCAACCCTAAACCCAACCCCAATATTCACTGAAACATAAGTGTGTCCTGAACTCTAACCCTAACCCTAACCCTTACCATATGGGCCCATTCATTCTAATGAATCTCATAGGCTATAACGGAGAATGGAAAAACATCCAAAATTTTTTCCCATCAAGAGTATACCATTCAGTGTGATATTAAAAATACATCTTACCCAACCCTAAACCCAACCCCAATATTCACTGAAACATAAGTGTGTCCTGAACTCTAACCCTAACCCTAACCCTTACAATATGGGCCCATTCATTCTAATGAATCTCATAGGCTATAATGGAGAATGGAAAAACATCCAAAAATTTTCCCCATCAACAGTGTACCATTCAGTGTTATTTTAAAAATTCATCTTATCCAATCCTAAACCCAACCCCAATATTCACCAAAACATAAGTGTGTCCTGAACTCTAACCCTAACCCTAACCCTTACCATATGGGCCCATTCATTCTAATGAATCTCATAGGCTATAATGGAGAATGGAAAAACATCCAAAATTTTCCCCATCAACAGTGTACCATTCAGTGTGATATTAAAAATACATCTTATCCAACCCTAAACCCAACCCAAATATTCACCGAAACATAAGTGTGTCCTGAACTCTAACCCTAACCCTAACCCTTACCATATGGGCCCATTCATTCTAATGAATCTCATAGGCTATAATGGAGAATGGAAAAACATCCAAAATTTTTCCCCATCAACCGTGTACCATTCAGTGTGATATTAAAAATACATCTTATCCAACCCTAAACCCAACCCCAATATTCACCCAAACATAAGTGCGTCCAGAACTCTAACCCTAACCCTAACCCTTACCATATGGGCCCATTCATTCTAATGAATCTCATAGGCTATAATGGAGAAGGGAAAAACATCCAAAAAATTTTCCCATCAACAGTGTACCATTCAGTGTGATATTAAAAATTCATGTTCTCCAACCCTAAACCCAACCCCAATATTCACTGAAACATAAGTGTGTCCTGAACTCTAACCCTAACCCTAACCCTTACCATATGGGCCCATTCATTCAAATGAATCTCATAGGGTATAATGGAGAATGGAAAAACATCCAAAAAATTTTCCCATCAAGAATATACCATTCAGTGTGATATTAAAAATACATCTTATCCAACCCTAAACCCAACACCAATA
This sequence comes from Heteronotia binoei, assembly GCF_032191835.1. Lineage (NCBI taxonomy): Eukaryota > Metazoa > Chordata > Lepidosauria > Squamata > Gekkonidae > Heteronotia > Heteronotia binoei. Next base: position 73,077 of record NW_026800180.1, read on the forward strand.
TTCACTCGAACATAAGTGTGTCCTGAACTCTAACCCTAACCCTAACCCTTACCATATGGGCCCATTCATTCTAATGAATCTCATAGGCTATAATGGAGAATGGAAAAACATCCAAAAATTTTCCCCATCAGCACTGTACCATTCAGTGTGATATTAAAAATTCATCTTATCCAACCCTAAACCCAATCCAAATATTCACCAAAACATAAGTGTGTCCTGAACTCTAACCCTAACCCTTACCATATGGGCCCATTCATTCTAATGAATCTCATAGGCTATAATGGAGAATGGAAAAACATCCAAAATTTTTCCCCATCAACCGTGTACCATTCAGTGTGATATTAAAAATACATCTTATCCAAACCTAAACCCAAGCCCAATATTCACCCAAACATAAGTGCGTCCAGAACTCTAACCCTAACCCTAACCCTTACCATATGGGCCCATTCATTCTAATGAATCTCATAGGCTATAATGGAAAATGGAAAAACATCCAAAAAATTTTCCCATCAACAGTGTACCATTCAGTGTGATATTAAAAATTCATGTTCTCCAACCCTAAACCCAACCCCAATATTCACTGAAACATAAGTGTGTCCTGAACTCTAACCCTAACCCTAACCATATGGGCCCATTCATTCTAATGAATCTCATAGGCTATAATGGAGAATGGAAAAACATCCAAAAATTTTCCCCATCAAGAGTATACCATTCAGTGTGATATTAAAAATACATCTTATCCAACCCTAAACCCAACCCCAATATTCACTCGAACATAAGTGTGTCCTGAACTCTAACCCTAACCCTAACCCTTACCATATGGGCCCATTCATTCTAATGAATCTCATAGGCTATAATGGAGAATGGAAAAACATCCAAAAAATTTTACCATCAAGAGTATACCATTCAGTGTGATATTAAAAATACACCTTATTCAACCCTAAACCCAACGCCAATATTCACCCAAACATAAGTGCGTGCAGAACTCTAACCCTAACACTAACCCTTACCATATGGGCCCATTCATTCTAATGAATCTCATAGGCTATAATGGAGAATGGAAAAACATCCAAAAAATTTTCCCATCAAGAGTATACCATTCAGTGTGATATTAAAAATACATCTTACCCAACCCTAAACCCAACCCCAATATTCACTCGACCATAAGTGTGTCCTGAACTCTAACCCTAACCCTTACCATATGGGCCCATTCATTCTAATGAATCTCATAGGCTATAATGGAGAATGGAAAAACATCCAAAAAATTTCCCCATCAACAGTGTACCATTCAGTGTGATATTAAAAATTCATCTTATCCAACCCTAAACCCAACCCCAATATTCACCGAAACATAAGTGTGTCCTGAACTCTAACCCTAACCCTAACCCTTACCATATGGGCCCATTCATTCTAATGAATCTCATAGGCTATAATGGAGAATGGAAAAACATCCAAAATTTTTCCCCATCAACAGTGTACCATTCAGTGTGATATTAAAAATACATCTTATCCAACCCTAAACCCAACCCCAATATTCACCGAAACATAAGTGTGTCCTGAACTCTAACCCTAACCCTAACCCTTACCATATGGGCCCATTCATTCTTATGAATCTCAAAGGCTATAATGGAGAATGGGAAAACATCCAAAATTTTTCCCCATCAACAGTGTACCATTCAGTGTGATATTAAAAATACATCTTATCCAACCCTAAACCCAACCGCAATATTCACCCAAACATAAGTGCGTCCAGAACTCTAACCCTAACCCTAACCCTTACCATATGGGCCCATTCATTCTAATGAATCTCATAGGCTATAATGGAGAATGGAAAAACATCCAAAAAATTTTCCCATCAAGAGTATACCATTCAGTGTGATATTAAAAATACATCTTACCCAACCCTAAACCCAACCCCAATATTCACCGAAACATAAGTGTGTCCTGAACTCTAACTCTAACCCTAACCCTTACCATATGGGCCCATTCATTCTAATGAATCCCATAGGCTATAATGGAGAATGGAAAAACATCCAAAATTTTTCCCAATCAACAGTGTACCATTCAGTGTGATATTAAAAATACATCTTATCCAACCCTAAACCCAACCCCAATATTCACCGAAACATAAGTGTGTCCTGAACTCTAACCCTAACCCTTACCATATGGGCCCATTCATTCTAATGAATCTCATAGGCTATAATGGAGAATGGATAAACATCCAAAAATTTTCCCCATCAACACTGTACCATTCAGTGTGATATTAAAAATTCATCTTATCCAACCCTAAACCCAACCCCAATATTCACCGAAACATAAGTGTGTCCTGAACTCTAACCCTAACCCTAACCCTTACCATATGGGCCCATTCATTCTAATGAATCTCATAGGCTATAATGGAGAATGGAAAAACATCCAAAATTTTTCCCCATCAACAGTGTACCATTCAGTGTGATATTAAAAATACATCTTACCCAACCCTAAACCAGACGCCAATTTTAAACCGAACATATGTGTGTCCTGAACTCTAACCCTAACCCTTACCATATGGGCCCATTCATTCTAATGAATCTCATAGGCTATAATGGAGAATGGAAAAACATCCAAAAATTTTCCCCATCAACAGTGTACCATTCAGTGTGATATTAAAAATTCATGTTCTCCAACCCTAAACCCAACCCCAATATTCACTGAAACATAAGTGTGTCCTGAACTCTAACCCTAACCCTAACTCTTACCATATGGGCCCATTCATTCTAATGAATCTCATAGGCTATAACGGAGAATGGAAAAACATCCAAAAATTTTTCCCATCAAGAGTATACCATTCAGTGTGATATAAAAAATACATCTTAGCCAACCCTAAACCCAACCCCAATATTCACCGAAACATAAGTGTGTCCTGAACTCTAACCCTAACCCTAACCCTTACCATATGGGCCCATTCATTCTAATGAATCTCATAGGCTATAATGGAGAATGGAAAAACATCCAAAATTTTTCCCCTTCAACAGTGTACCATTCAGTGTGATATTAAAAATACATCTTATCCAACCCTAAACCCAACCCCAATATTCACCGAAACATAAGTGTGTCCTGAACTCTAACCCTAACCCTAACCCTTGCCATATGGGCCCATTCATTCTAATGAATCTCATAGGCTATAATGGAGAATGGAAAAACATCCAAAAATTTTCCCCATCAACACTGTACAATTCAGTGTGATATTAAAAATTCATCTTACCCAACCCTAAACCCAACCCCAATATTCACCGAAACATAAGTGTGTCCTGAACTTTAACCCTAACCCTAACCCTTACCATATGGGCCCATTCATTCTAATGAATCTCATAGGCTATAATGGAGAATGGAAAAACATCCAAAAAAATTTCCCATCAAGAGTATACCATTCAGTGTGATATTAAAAATACATCTTACCCAACCCTAAACCCAACCCCAATATTGACCGAAACATAAGTGTGTCCTGAACTCTAACCCTAACCCTAACCATATGGGCCCATTCATTCTAATGAATCTCATAGGCTATAATGGAGAATGGAAAAACATCCAAAATTTTTCCCCATCAACAGTGTACCATTCAGTGTGATATTAAAAATACATCTTATCCAACCCTAAACCCAACCCCAATATTCACCGAAACATAAGTGTGTCCTGAACTCTAACCCTAACCCTAACCCTTACCATATGGGCCCATTCATTCTAATGAATCTCATAGGCTATAATGGAGAATGGGAAAACATCCAAAATTTTTCCCCATCAACAGTGTACCATTCAGTGTGATATTAAAAATACATCTTATCCAACCCTAAACCCAACCGCAATATTCACCCAAACATAAGTGCGTCCAGAACTCTAACCCTAACCATAACCCTTACCATATGGGCCCATTCATTCTAATGAATCTCATAGGCTATAATGGAGAATGGAAAAACATCCAAAAATTTTTCCCATCAAGAGTATACCATTCAGTGTGATATTAAAAATACATCTTACCCAACCCTAAACCCAACCCCAATATTCACCGAAACATAAGTGTGTCCTGAACTCTAACCCTATCCCTAACCCTTACCATATGGGCCCATTCATTCTAATGAATCTCATAGGCTATAATGGAGAATGGATAAACATCCAAAAATTTTCCCCATCAACACTGTACCATTCAGTGTGATATTAAAAATTCATCTTATCCAACCCTAAACCCAACCCCAATATTCACCGAAACATAAGTGTGTCCTGAACTCTAACCCTAACCCTAACCCTTATCATATGGGCCCATTCATTCTAATGAATCTCATAGGCTATAATGGAGAATGGAAAAACATCCAAAATTTTTCCCCATCCACAGTGTACCATTCAGTGTGATATTAAAAATACATCTTACCCAACCCTAAACCAGACGCCAATTTTAAACCGAACATATGTGTGTCCTGAACTCTAACCCTAACCCTAACCCTTACCATATGGGCCCATTCATTCAAATGAATCTCATAGGGTATAATGGAGAATGGAAAAACATCCAAAAATTTTTCCCATCAAGAGTATACCATTCAGTGTGATATTAAAAATACATCTTATCCAACCCTAAACCCATCACCAATATTCACTCGAACATAAGTGTGTCCCGAACTCTAACCCAAACCCTAACCCTTACCATATGGGCCCATTCATTCTAATGAATCTCATAGGCTATAATGGAGAATGGAAAAACATCCAAAAATTTTCCCCATCAACAGTGTACCATTCAGTGTGATATTAAAAATTCATGTTATCCAACCCTAAACCCAACCCCAATATTCACAGAAACATAAGTGTGTCCTGAACTCTAACCCTAACCCTAACCCTTACCATATGGGCCCATTCATTCTAATGAATCTCATAGAGTATAATGGAGAATGGAAAAACATACAAAAATTTTTCCCATCAAGAGTATACCATTCAGTGTGATATTAAAAATACATCTTATCCAACCCTAAACACAACCCCAATATTCTCTCGAACATAAGTGTGTCCTGAACTCTAACCCTAACCCTTACCATATGGGCCCATTCATTCTAATGAATCTCATAGGCTATAATGGAGAATGGAAAAACATCCAAAAATTTTCCCCATCAACAGTGTACCATTCAGTGTGATATTAAAAATTCATCTTATCCAACCCTAAACCCAACCCCAATATTCACCGAAACATAAGTGTGTCCTGAACTCTAACCCTAACCCTAACCCTTACCATATGGGCCCATTCATTCTTATGAATCTCATAGGCTATAATGGAGAATGGGAAAACATCCAAAATTTTTCCCCATCAACAGTGTACCATTCAGTGTGATATTAAAAATACATCTTATCCAACCCTAAACCCAACCCCAATATTCACCGAAACATAAGTGTGTCCTGAACTCTAACCCTAACCCTAACCCTTACCATATGGGCCCATTCATTCTTATGAATCTCATAGGCTATAATGGAGAATGGGAAAACATCCAAAATTTTTCCCCATCAACAGTGTACCATTCAGTGTGATATTAAAAATACATCTTATCCAACCCTAAACCCAACCGCAATATTCACCCAAACATAAGTGCGTCCAGAACTCTAACCCTAACCCTAACCCTTACCATATGGGCCCATTCATTCTAATGAATCTCATAGGCTATAATGGAGAATGGAAAAACATCCAAAAATTTTTCCCATCAAGAGTATACCATTCAGTGTGATATTAAAAATACATCTTACCCAACCCTAAACCCAACCCCAATATTCACCGAAACATAAGTGTGTCCTGAACTCTAACTCTAACCCTAACCCTTACCATATGGGCCCATTCATTCTAATGAATCTCATAGGCTATAATGGAGAATGGAAAAACATCCAAAATTTTTCCCCATCAACAGTGTACCATTCAGTGTGATATTAAAAATACATCTTATCCAACCCTAAACCCAACCCCAATATTCACCGAAACATAAGTGTGTCCTGAACTCTAACCCTAACCCTAACCCTTACCATATGGGCCCATTCATTCTAATGAATCTCATAGGCTATAATGGAGAATGGAAAAACATCCAAAATTTTTCCCCATCAACAGTGTACCATTCAGTGTGATATTAAAAATACATCTTACCCAACCCTAAACCAGACGCCAATTTTAAACCGAACATATGTGTGTCCTGAACTCTAACCCTAACCCTTACCATATGGGCCCATTCATTCTAATGAATCTCATAGGCTATAATGGAGAATGGAAAAACATCCAAAAATTTTCCCCATCAACAGTGTACCATTCAGTGTGATATTAAAAATTCATGTTCTCCAACCCTAAACCCAACCCCAATATTCACTGAAACATAAGTGTGTCCTGAACTCTAACCCTAACCCTAACCCTTACCATATGGGCCCATTCATTCTAATGAATCTCATAGGCTATAACGGAGAATGGAAAAACATCCAAAAATTTTTCCCATCAAGAGTATACCATTCAGTGTGATCTTAAAAATACATCTTAGCCAACCCTAAACCCAACCCCAATATTCACCGAAACATAAGTGTGTCCTGAACTCTAACCCTAACCCTAACCCTTACCATATGGGCCCATTCATTCTAATGAATCTCATAGGCTATAATGGAGAATGGAAAAACATCCAAAATTTTTCCCCTTCAACAGTGTACCATTCAGTGTGATATTAAAAATACATCTTATCCAACCCTAAACCCAACCCCAATATTCACCGAAACATAAGTGTGTCCTGAACTCTAACCCTAACCCTAACCCTTGCCATATGGGCCCATTCATTCTAATGAATCTCATAGGCTATAATGGAGAATGGAAAAACATCCAAAAATTTTCCCCATCAACACTGTACCATTCAGTGTGATATTAAAAATTCATCTTACCCAACCCTAAACCCAACCCCAATATTCACCGAAACATAAGTGTGTCCTGAACTCTAACCCTAACCCTAACCCTTACCATATGGGCCCATTCATTCTAATGAATCACATAGGCTATAATGGAGAATGGAAAAACATCCAAATTTTTTTCCCATCAAGAGTATACCATTCAGTGTGATATTAAAAATACATCTTACCCAACCCTAAACCCAACCCCAATATTCACCGAAACATAAGTGTGTCCTGAACTCTAACCCTAACCCTTACCATATGGGCCCATTCATTCTAATGAATCTCATAGGCTATAATGGAGAATGGAAAAACATCCAAAATTTTTCCCCATCAACAGTGTACCATTCAGTGTGATATTAAAAATACATCTTATCCAACCCTAAACCCAACCCCAATATTCACCGAAACATAAGTGTGTCCTGAACTCTAACCCTAACCCTAACCCTTACCATATGGGCCCATTCATTCTAATGAATCTCATAGGCTATAATGGAGAATGGGAAAACATCCAAAATTTTTCCCCATCAACAGTGTACCATTCAGTGTGATATTAAAAATGCATCTTATCCAACCCTAAACCCAACCGCAATATTCACCCAAACATAAGTGCGTCCAGAACTCTAACCCTAACCATAACCCTTACCATATGGGCCCATTCATTCTAATGAATCTCATAGGCTATAATGGAGAATGGAAAAACATCCAAAATTTTTTCCCATCAAGAGTATACCATTCAGTGTGATATTAAAAATACATCTTACCCAACCCTAAACCCAACTCCAATATTCACCGAAACATAAGTGTGTCCTGAACTCTAACCCTAACCCTAACCCTTACCATATGGGCCCATTCATTCTAATGAATCTCATAGGCTATAATGGAGAATGGAAAAACATCCAAAATTTTTCCCCATCAACAGTGTACCATTCAGTGTGATATTAAAAATACATCTTATCCAACCCTAAACCCAACCCCAATATTCACCGAAACATAAGTGTGTCCTGAACTCTAACCCTAACCCTAACCCTTACCATATGGGCCCATTCATTCTAATGAATCTCATAGGCTATCATGGAGAATGGATAAACATCCAAAAATTTTCCCCATCAACACTGTACCATTCAGTGTGATATTAAAAATTCATCTTATCCAACCCTAAACCCAACCCCAATATTCACCGAAACATAAGTGTGTCCTGAACTCTAACCCTAACCCTAACCCTTACCATATGGGCCCATTCATTCTAATGAATCTCATAGGCTATAATGGAGAATGGAAAAACATCCAAAATTTTTTCCCATCAACAGTGTACCATTCAGTGTGATATTAAAAATACATCTTACCCAACCCTAAACCAGACGCCAATTTTAAACCGAACATATGTGTGTCCTGAACTCTAACCCTAACCCTAACCCTTACCATATGGGCCCATTCATTCAAATGAATCTCAGAGGGTATAATGGAGAATGGAAAAACATCCAAAAATTTTTCCCATCAAGAGTATACCATTCAGTGTGATATTAAAAATACATCTTATCCAACCCTAAACCCATCACCAATATTCACTCGAACATAAGTGTGTCCCGAACTCTAACCCAAACCCTAACCCTTACCATATGGGCCCATTCATTCTAATGAATCTCATAGGCTATAATGGAGAATGGAAAAACATCCAAAAATTTTCCCCATCAACAGTGTACCATTCAGTGTGATATTAAAAATTCATGTTATCCAACCCTAAACCCAACCCCAATATTCACAGAAACATAAGTGTGTCCTGAACTCTAACCCTAACCCTAACCCTTACCATATGGGCCCATTCATTCTAATGAATCTCATAGGCTATAATGGAGAATGGAAAAACATCCAAAATTTTTCCCCATCAACAGTGTACCATTCAGTGTGATATTAAAAATACATCTTATCCAACCCTAAACCCAACCCCAATATTCACCGAAACATAAGTGTGTCCTGAACTCTAACCCTAACCCTAACCCTTACCATATGGGCCCATTCATTCTAATGAATCTCATAGGCTATAATGGAGAATGGATAAACATCCAAAAATTTTCCCCATCAACACTGTACCATTCAGTGTGATATTAAAAATTCATCTTATCCAACCCTAAACCCAACCCCAATATTCACCGAAACATAAGTGTGTCCTGAACTCTAACCCTAACCCTAACCCTTACCATATGGGCCCATTCATTCTAATGAATCTCATAGGCTATAATGGAGAATGGAAAAACATCCAAAATTTTTCCCCATCAACAGTGTACCATTCAGTGTGATATTAAAAATACATCTTACCCAACCCTAAACCAGACGCCAATTTTAAACCGAACATATGTGTGTCCTGAACTCTAACCCTAACCCTAACCCTTACCATATGGGCCCATTCATTCAAATGAATCTCATAGGGTATAATGGAGAATGGAAAAACATCCAAAAATTTTTCCCATCAAGAGTATACCATTCAGTGTGAAATTAAAAATACATCTTATCCAACCCTAAACCCATCACCAATATTCACTCGAACATAAGTGTGTCCCGAACTCTAACCCTAACCCTAACCCTTACCATATGGGCCCATTCATTCTAATGAATCTCATAGGGTATAATGGAGAATGGAAAAACATCCAAAAATTTTCCCCATCAACAGTGTACCATTCAGTGTGATATTAAAAATTCATGTTATCCAACCCTAAACCCAACCCCAATATTCACAGAAACATAAGTGTGTCCTGAACTCTAACCCTAACCCTAAACCTTACCATATGGGCCCATTCATTCTAATGAATCTCATAGGCTATAATGGAGAATGGAAAAACATCCAAAAATTTTCCCCATCAACAGTGTACCATTCAGTGTGATATTAAAAATTCATCTTATCCAACCCTAAACCCAACCCCAATATTCACCGAAACATAAGTGTGTCCTGAACTCTAACCCTAACCCTAACCCTTACCATATGGGCCCATTCATTCTAATGAATCTCATAGGGTATAATGGAGAATGGAAAAACATCCAAAAAATTTTCCCATCAAGAGTATACCATTCAGTGTGATATTAAAAATACATCTTATCCAACCCTAAACCCAACCCCAATATTCACTCGACCATAAGTGTGTCCTGAACTCTAACCCTAACCCTAACCCTTACCATATGGGCCCATTCATTCTAATGAATCTCTTAGGCTATAATGGAGAATGGAAAAACATCCAAAAATTTTCCCCATCAACAGTGTACCATTCAGTGTGATATTAAAAATTCATCTTATCCAACCCTAAACCCAACCCCAATATTCACCGAAACATAAGTGTGTCCTGAACTCTAACCCTAACCCTAACCCTTACCATATGGGCCCATTCATTCTAATGAATCTCATAGGCTATAATGGAGAATGGAAAAACATCCAAAATTTTTCCCCATCAACAGTGTACCACTCAGTGTGATATTAAAAATACATCTTATCCAACCCTAAACCCAACCCCAATATTCACCGAAACATAAGTGTGTCCTGAACTCTAACCCTAACCCTAACCCTTACCATATGGGCCCATTCATTCTAATGAATCTCATAGGCTATAATGGAGAATGGAAAAACATCCAAAAAATTTTACCATCAAGATTATAACATTCAGTGTGATATTAAAAATACATCTTATCCAACCCTAAACCCAGCCCCAATATTCACCCAAACATAAGTGCGTCCAGAACTCTAACCCTAACCCTAACCCTTACCATATCGGCCCATTTATTCTAATGAATGTCATAGGCTATAATGGAGAATGCAAAAACATCCAAAAATTTTTCCCATCAAGAGTATACCATTCAGTGTGGTATTAAAAATACATCTAACCCAACCCTAAACCAGACCACAATTTTAAACCGAACATATGTGTGTCCTGAACTCTAACCCTAACCCTAACCCTTACCATATGGGCCCATTCATTCTAATGAATCTCATAGGGTATAATGGAGAATGGAAAAACATACAAAAATTTTTCCCATCAAGAGTATACCATTCAGTGTGATATTAAAAATACATCTTATCCAACCCTAAACACAACCCCAATATTCACTCGAACATAAGTGTGTCCTGAACTCTAACCCTAACCCTTACCATATGGGCCCATTCATTCTAATGAATCTCATAGGCTATAATGGAGAATGGAAAAACATCCAAAAATTTTTCCCATCAAGAGTATACCATTCAGTGTGATATTAAAAATTCATCTTATCCAACCCTAAACCCAACCCCAATATTCACCGAAACATAAGTGTGTCCTGAACTCTAACCCTAACCCTAACCCTTACCATATGGGCCCATTCATTCTAATGAATCTCATAGGCTATAATGGAGAATGGAAAAACATCCAAAATTTTTCCCCATCAACAGTGTACCATTCAGTGTGATATTAAAAATACATCTTATCCAACCCTAAACCCAACCGCAATATTCACCCAAACATAAGTGCGTCCAGAACTCTAACCCTAACCCTTACCATATGGGCCCATTCATTCTAATGAATCTCATAGGCTATAATGGAGAATGGAAAAACATCCAAAAATTTTTCCCATCAAGTGTATACCATTCAGTGTGATATTAAAAATACATCTTATCCAACCCTAAACCCAACCGCAATATTCACCCAAACATAAGTGCGTCCAGAACTCTAACCCTAACCCTAACCCTTACCATATGGGCCCATTCATTCTAATGAATCTCATAGGCTATAATGGAGAATGGAAAAACATCCAAAAATTTTTCCCATCAAGAGTATACCATTCAGTGTGATATTAAAAATACATCTTACCCAACCCTAAACCCAACCCCAATATTCACCGAAACATAAGTGTGTCCTGAACTCTAACCCTAACCCTAACCCTTACCATATGGGCCCATTCATTCTAATGAATCTCATAGGCTATAATGGAGAATGGAAAAACATCCAAAATTTTTCCCCATCAACAGTGTACCATTCAGTGTGATATTAAAAATACATCTTATCCAACCCTAAACCCAACCCCAATATTCACCGAAACATAAGTTTGTCCTGAACTCTAACCCTAACCCTAACCCTTACCATATGGGCCCATTCATTCTAATGAATCTCATAGGCTATAATGGAGAATGGAAAAACATCCAAAAATTTTCACCATCAACACTGTACCATTCAGTGTGATATTAAAAATTCATCTTCTCCAACCCTAAACCCAACCCCAATATTCACCGAAACATAAGTGTGTCCTGAACTCTAACCCTAACCCTAACCCTTACCATATGGGCCCATTCATTCTAATGAATCTCATAGGCTATAATGGAGAATGGAAAAACATCCAAAATTTTTCCCCATCAACAGTGTACCATTCAGTGTGATATTAAAAATACATCTTACCCAACCCTAAACCAGACGCCAATTTTAAACCGAACATATGTGTGTCCTGAACTCTAACCCTAACCCTTACCATATGGGCCCATTCATTCTAATGAATCTCATAGGCTATAATGGAGAATGGAAAAACATCCAAAATTTTTCCCCATCAACAGTGTACCATTCAGTGTGATATTAAAAATACATCTTACCCAACCCTAAACCAGACGCCAATTTTAAACCGAACATATGTGTGTCCTGAACTCTAACCCTAACCCTAACCCTTACCATATGGGCCCATTCATTCAAATGAATCTCATAGGGTATAATGGAGAATGGAAAAACATCCAAAAATTTTTCCCATCAAGAGTATACCATTCAGTGTGATATTAAAAATACATCTTATCCAACCCTAAACCCAACACCAATATTCACTCGAACATAAGTGTGTCCTGAACTCTAACCCTAACCCTAACCCTTACCATATGGGCCCATTCATTCTAATGAATCTCATAGGCTATAACGGAGAATGGAAAAACATCCAAAAATTTTCCCCATCAGCACTGTACCATTCAGTGTGATATTAAAAATTCATCTTATCCAACCCTAAACCCAACCCAAATATTCACCGAAACATAAGTGTGTCCTGAACTCTAACCCTAACCCTAACCCTTACCATATGGGCCCATTCATTCTAATGAATCTCATAGGCTATAATGGAGAATGGAAAAACATCCAAAATTTTTCCCCATCAACCGTGTACCATTCAGTGTGATATTAAAAATACATCTTATCCAACCCTAAACCCAACCCCAATATTCACCCAAACATAAGTGCGTCCAGAACTCTAACCCTAACCCTAACCCTTACCATATGGGCCCTTTCATTCTAATGAATCTCATAGGCTATAATGGAGAATGGAAAAACATCCAAAAAATTTTCCCATCAACAGTGTACCATTCAGTGTGATATTAAAAATTCATGTTCTCCAACCCTAAACCCAACCCCAATATTCACTGAAACATAAGTGTGTCCTGAACTCTAACCCTAACCCTAACCCTTACCATATGGGCCCATTCATTCTAATGAATCTCATAGGCTATAATGGAGAATGGAAAAACATCCAAAATTTTCCCCATCAAGATTATACCATTCAGTGTGATATTAAAAATACATCTTACCCAACCCTAAACCCAACCCCAATATTCACCTAAACATAAGTGTGTCCTGAACTCTAACCCTAACCCTAACCCTTACCATATGGGCCCATTCATTCTAATGAATCTCATAGGCTATAATGGAGAATGGAAAAACATCCAAAATTTTTCCCCATCAACAGTGTACCATTCAGTGTGATATTAAAAATACATCTTATCCAACCCTAAACCCAACCGCAATATTCACCCAAACATAAGTGCGTCCAGAACTCTAACCCTAACCCTTACCATATGGGCCCATTCATTCTAATGAATCTCATAGGCTATAATGGAGAATGGAAAAACATCCAAAAATTTTTCCCATCAAGAGTATACCATTCAGTGTGATATTAAAAATACATCTTATCCAACCCTAAACCCAACCGCAATATTCACCCAAACATAAGTGCGTCCAGAACTCTAACCCTAACCCTAACCCTTACCATATGGGCCCATTCATTCTAATGAATCTCATAGGCTATAATGGAGAATGGAAAAACATCCAAAAAATTTTCCCATCAAGAGTATACCATTCAGTGTGATATTAAAAATACATCTTACCCAACCCTAAACCCAACCCCAATATTCACCGAAACATAAGTGTGTCCTGAACTCTAACCCTAACCCTAACCCTTACCATATGGGCCCATTCATTCTAATGAATCTCATAGGCTATAATGGAGAATGGAAAAACATCCAAAATTTTTCCCCATCAACAGTGTACCATTCAGTGTGATATTAAAAATACATCTTATCCAACCCTAAACCCAACCCCAATATTCACCGAAACATAAGTGTGTCCTGAACTCTAACCCTAACCCTAACCCTTACCATATGGGCCCATTCATTCTAATGAATCTCATAGGCTATAATGGAGAATGGAAAAACATCCAAAATTTTTCCCCATCAACAGTGTACCATTCAGTGTGATATTAAAAATACATCTTACCCAACCCTAAACCAGACGCCAATTTTAAACCGAACATATGTGTGTCCTGAACTCTAACCCTAACCCTAACCCTTACCATATGGGCCCATTCATTCAAATGAATCTCATAGGGTATAATGGAGAATGGAAAAACATCCAAAAATTTTTCCCATCAAGAGTATACCATTCAGTGTGATATTAAAAATACATCTTATCCAACCCTAAACCCAACACCAATATTCACTCGAACATAAGTGTGTCCTGAACTCTAACCCTAACCCTAACCCTTACCATATGGGCCCATTCATTCTAATGAATCTCATAGGCTATAACGGAGAATGGAAAAACATCCAAAAATTTTCCCCATCAGCACTGTACCATTCAGTGTGATATTAAAAATTCATCTTATCCAACCCTAAACCCAACCCAAATATTCACCGAAACATAAGTGTGTCCTGAACTCTAACCCTAACCCTAACCCTTACCATATGGGCCCATTCATTCTAATGAATCTCATAGGCTATAATGGAGAATGGAAAAACATCCAAAATTTTTCCCCATCAACCGTGTACCATTCAGTGTGATATTAAAAATACATCTTATCCAACCCTAAACCCAACCCCAATATTCACCCAAACATAAGTGCGTCCAGAACTCTAACCCTAACCCTAACCCTTACCATATGGGCCCTTTCATTCTAATGAATCTCATAGGCTATAATGGAGAATGGAAAAACATCCAAAAAATTTTCCCATCAACAGTGTACCATTCAGTGTGATATTAAAAATTCATGTTCTCCAACCCTAAACCCAACCCCAATATTCACTGAAACATAAGTGTGTCCTGAACTCTAACCCTAACCCTAACCCTTACCATATGGGCCCATTCATTCTAATGAATCTCATAGGCTATAATGGAGAATGGAAAAACATCCAAAATTTTCCCCATCAAGATTATACCATTCAGTGTGATATTAAAAATACATCTTACCCAACCCTAAACCCAACCCCAATATTCACCTAAACATAAGTGTGTCCTGAACTCTAACCCTAACCCTAACCCTTACCATATGGGCCCATTCATTCTAATGAATCACATAGGCTATAATGGAGAATGGAAAAACATCCAAAATTTTTCCCCATCAACAGTGTACCATTCAGTGTGATATTAAAAATACATCTTATCCAACCCTAAACCCAACCCCAATATTCACCGAAACATAAGTGTGTCCTGAACTCTAACCCTAACCCTAACCCTTACCATATGGGCCCATTCATTCTAATGAATCTCATAGGCTATAATGGAGAATGGGAAAACATCCAAAATTTTCCCCATCAACAGTGTACCATTCAGTGTGATATTAAAAATACATCTTATCCAACCCTAAACCCAACCGCAATATTCACCCAAACATAAGTGCGTCCAGAACTCTAACCCTAACCCTAACCCTTACCATATGGGCCCATTCATTCTAATGAATCTCATAGGCTATAATGGAGAATGGAAAAACATCCAAAAAATTTTCCCATCAAGAGTATACCATTCAGTGTGATATTAAAAATTCATGTTCTCCAACCCTAAACCCAACCCCAATATTCACTGAAACATAAGTGTGTCCTGAACTCTAACCCTAACCCTAACCCTTACCATATGGGCCCATTCATTCTAATGAATCTCATAGGCTATAACGGAGAATGGAAAAACATCCAAAATTTTTTCCCATCAAGAGTATACCATTCAGTGTGATATTAAAAATACATCTTACCCAACCCTAAACCCAACCCCAATATTCACTGAAACATAAGTGTGTCCTGAACTCTAACCCTAACCCTAACCCTTACCATATGGGCCCATTCATTCTAATGAATCTCATAGGCTATAATGGAGAATGGAAAAACATCCAAAAATTTCCCCATCAACAGTGTACCATTCAGTGTTATTTTAAAAATTCATCTTATCCAATCCTAAACCCAACCCCAATATTCACCAAAACATAAGTGTGTCCTGAACTCTAACCCTAACCCTAACCCTTACCATATGGGCCCATTCATTCTAATGAATCTCATAGGCTATAATGGAGAATGGAAAAACATCCAAAATTTTTCCCCATCAACAGTGTACCATTCAGTGTGATATTAAAAATACATCTTACCCAACCCTAAACCCAACCCCAATATTCACCGAAACATAAGTGTGTCCTGAACTCTAACCCTAACCCTAACCCTTACCATATGTGCCCATTTATTCAAATGAATCTCATAGGGTATAATGGAGAATGGAAAAACATCCAAAAAATTTTACCATCAAGATTACACCATTCAGTGTGATATTAAAAATACATCTTACCTAACCCTAAACCAGACCCCAATTTTAAACCGAACATATGTGTGTCCTGAACTCTAACCCTAACCCTTACCATATGGGCCCATTCATTCTAATGAATCTCATAGGCTATAATGGATAATGGAAAAACATCCAAAATTTTTCCCCATCAACAGTGTACCATTCAGTGTGATATTAAAAATTCATCTTATTCAACCCTAAACCCAACCCCAATATTCACCGAAACATAAGTGAGTCCTGAACTCTAACCCTAACCCTAACCCTTACCATATGGGCCCATTCATTCTAATGAATCTCATAGGCTATAATGGAGAATGGGAAAACATCCAAAAATTTTCCCCATCAACAGTGTACCATTCAGTGTGATATTAAAAATACATCTTATCCAACCCTAAACCCAACCGCAATATTCACCCAAACATAAGTGCGTCCAGAACTCTAACCCTAACCCTAACCCTTACCATATGGGCCCATTCATTCTAATGAATCTCATAGGCTATAATGGAGAATGGAAAAACATCCAAAAAATTTTCCCATCAAGAGTATACCATTCAGTGTGATATTAAAAATTCATGTTCTCCAACCCTAAACCCAACACCCAATATTCACTGAAACATAAGTGTGGTCCTGAACTCTAACCCTAACCCTAACCCTTACCATATGGGCCCATTCATTCTAATGAATCTCATAGGCTATAACGGAGAATGGAAAAACATCCAAAATTTTTTCCCATCAAGAGTATACCATTCAGTGTGATATTAAAAATACATCTTACCCAACCCTAAACCCAACCCCAATATTCACTGAAAACATAAGTGTGTCCTGAACTCTAACCCTAACCCTAACCCTTACCATATGGGCCCATTCATTCTAATGAATCTCATAGGCTATAATGGAGAATGGAAAAACATCCAAAAATTTTCCCCATCAACAGTGTACCATTCAGTGTTATTTTAAAAATTCATCTTATCCAATCCTAAACCCAACCCCAATATTCACCAAAACATAAGTGTGTCCTGAACTCTAACCCTAACCCTAACCCTTACCATATGGGCCCATTCATTCTAATGAATCTCATAGGCTATAATGGAGAATGGAAAAACATCCAAAATTTTTCCCCATCAACAGTGTACCATTCAGTGTGATATTAAAAATACATCTTACCCAACCCTAAACCCAACCACCAATATTCACCGAAACATAAGTGTGTCCTGAACTCTAACCCTAACCCTAACCCTTACCATATGTGCCCATTTATTCAAATGAATCTCATAGGGTATAATGGAGAATGGAAAAACATCCAAAAAATTTTAACATCAAGATTACACCATTCAGTGTGATATTAAAATACATCTTACCTAACCCTAAACCAGACCCCAATTTTAAACCGAACATATGTGTGTCCTGAACTCTAACCCTAACCCTTACCATATGGCCCATTCATTCTAATGAATCTCATAGGCTATAATGGATAATGGAAAACATCCAAAATTTTTCCCCATCAACAGTGTACCATTCAGTGTGATATTAAAAATTCATCTTATTCAACCCTAAACCCAACCCCAATATTCACCGAAACATAAGTGAGTCCTGAACTCTAACCCTAACCCTAACCCTTACCATATGGGCCCATTCATTCTAATGAATCTCATAGGCTATAATGGAGAATGGGAAAACATCCAAAAATTTTCCCCATCAACAGTGTACCATTAAGTGTGATATTAAAAATACATCTTATTCAACCCTAAACCCAACCCCAATATTCACCCAAACATAAGTGCGTCCAGAACTCTAACCCTAACCCTAACCCTTACCATATGGGCCCATTCATTCTAATGAATCTCATAGGCTATAATGGAGAATGGAAAAACATCCAAAAAATTTTCCCATCAAGATTATACCATTCAGTGTGATAATTAAAAATACATCTTACCCAACCCTAAACCCAACCCCAATATTCACCGAAACATAAGTGTGTCCTGAACTCTAACCCTAACCCTAACCCTTACCATATGGGCCCATTCATTCTAATGAATCTCATAGGCTATAATGGAGAATGGAAAAACATCCAAAATTTTTCCCCATCAACAGTGTACCATTCAGTGTGATATTAAAAATACATCTTACCCAACCCTAAACCAGACGCCAATTTTAAACCGAACATATGTGTGTCCTGAACTCTAACCTAACCCTTACCATATGGGCCCATTCATTCTAATGAATCTCATAGGCTATAATGGAGAATGGAAAAACATCCAAAAATTTTCCCCATCAACAGTGTACCATTCAGTGTGATATTAAAAATTCATGTTCTCCAACCCTAAACCCAACCCCAATATTCACTGAAACATAAGTGTGTCCTGAACTCTAACCCTAACTCTAACCCTTACCATATGGGCCCATTCATTCTAATGAATCTCATAGGCTATAACGGAGAATGGAAAAACATCCAAAAATTTTTCCCATCAAGAGTATACCATTCAGTGTGATATTAAAAATACATCTTAGCCAACCCTAAACCCAACCCCAATATTCACCGAAACATAAGTGTGTCCTGAACTCTAACCCTAACCCTAACCCTTACCATATGGGCCCATTCATTCTAATGAATCTCATAGGCTATAATGGAGAATGGAAAAACATCCAAAATTTTTCCCCTTCAACCGTGTACCATTCAGTGTGATATTAAAAATACATCTTATCCAACCCTAAACCCAACCCCAATATTCACCGAAACATAAGTGTGTCCTGAACTCTAACCCTAACCCTAACCCTTACCATATGGGCCCATTCATTCTAATGAATCTCATAGGCTATAATGGAGAATGGAAAAACATCCAAAATTTTTCCCCATCAACAGTGTACCATTCAGTGTGATATTAAAAATATATCTTATCCAACCCTAAACCCAACCCCAATATTCACCGAAACATAAGTGTGTCCTGAACTCTAACCCTAACCCTAACCCTTACCATATGGGCCCATTCATTCTAATGAATCTCATAGGCTATAATGGAGAATGGGAAAACATCCAAAATTTTTCCCCATCAACAGTGTACCATTCAGTGTGATATTAAAAATACATCTTATCCAACCCTAAACCCAACCGCAATATTCACCCAAACATAAGTGCGTCCAGAACTCTAACCCTAACCCTAACCCTTACCATATGGGCCCATTCATTCTAATGAATCTCATAGGCTATAATGGAGAATGGAAAAACATCCAAAAATTTTTCCCATCAAGAGTATACCATTCAGTGTGATATTAAAAATACATCTTACCCAACCCTAAACCCAACCCCAATATTCACCGAAAGATAAGTGTGTCCTGAACTCTAACCCTAACCCTAACCCTTACCATATGGGCCCATTCATTCTAATGAATCTCATAGGCTATAATGGAGAATGGAAAAACATCCAAAATTTTTCCCCATCAACAGTGTACCATTCAGTGTGATATTAAAAATACATCTTATCCAACCCTAAACCCAACCCCAATATTCACCGAAACATAAGTGTGTCCTGAACTCTAACCCTAACCCTAACCCTTACCATATGGGCCCATTCATTCTAATGAATCTCATAGGCTATAATGGAGAATGGGAAAACATCCAAAATTTTTCCCCATCAACAGTGTACCATTCAGTGTGATATTAAAAATACATCTTATCCAACCCTAAACCCAACCGCAATATTCACCCAAACATAAGTGCGTCCAGAACTCTAACCCTAACCCTAACCCTTACCATATGGGCCCATTCATTCTAATGAATCTCATAGGCTATAATGGAGAATGGAAAAACATCCAAAAATTTTTCCCATCAAGAGTATACCATTCAGTGTGATATTAAAAATACATCTTACCCAACCCTAAACCCAACCCCAATATTCACCGAAAGATAAGTGTGTCCTGAACTCTAACCCTAACCCTAACCCTTACCATATGGGCCCATTCATTCTAATGAATCTCATAGGCTATAATGGAGAATGGGAAAACATCCAAAAATTTTCCCCATCAACAGTGTACCATTAAGTGTGATATTAAAAATACATCTTATTCAACCCTAAACCCAACCCCAATATTCACCCAAACATAAGTGCGTCCAGAACTCTAACCCTAACCCTAACCCTTACCATATGGGCCCATTCATTCTAATGAATCTCATAGGCTATAATGGAGAATGGAAAAACATCCAAAAAATTTTCCCATCAAGATTATACCATTCAGTGTGATATTAAAAATACATCTTACCCAACCCTAAACCCAACCCCAATATTCACCGAAACATAAGTGTGTCCTGAACTCTAACCCTAACCCTAACCCTTACCATATGGGCCCATTCATTCTAATGAATCTCATAGGCTATAATGGAGAATGGAAAAACATCCAAAATTTTTCCCCATCAACAGTGTACCATTCAGTGTGATATTAAAAATACATCTTACCCAACCCTAAACCAGACGCCAATTTTAAACCGAACATATGTGTGTCCTGAACTCTAACCCTAACCCTTACCATATGGGCCCATTCATTCTAATGAATCTCATAGGCTATAATGGAGAATGGAAAAACATCCAAAAATTTTCCCCATCAACAGTGTACCATTCAGTGTGATATTAAAAATTCATGTTCTCCAACCCTAAACCCAACCCCAATATTCACTGAAACATAAGTGTGTCCTGAACTCTAACCCTAACTCTAACCCTTACCATATGGGCCCATTCATTCTAATGAATCTCATAGGCTATAACGGAGAATGGAAAAACATCCAAAAATTTTTCCCATCAAGAGTATACCATTCAGTGTGATATTAAAAATACATCTTAGCCAACCCTAAACCCAACCCCAATATTCACCGAAACATAAGTGTGTCCTGAACTCTAACCCTAACCCTAACCCTTACCATATGGGCCCATTCATTCTAATGAATCTCATAGGCTATAATGGAGAATGGAAAAACATCCAAAATTTTTCCCCTTCAACCGTGTACCATTCAGTGTGATATTAAAAATACATCTTATCCAACCCTAAACCCAACCCCAATATTCACCGAAACATAAGTGTGTCCTGAACTCTAACCCTAACCCTAACCCTTACCATATGGGCCCATTCATTCTAATGAATCTCATAGGCTATAATGGAGAATGGAAAAACATCCAAAATTTTTCCCCATCAACAGTGTACCATTCAGTGTGATATTAAAAATATATCTTATCCAACCCTAAACCCAACCCCAATATTCACCGAAACATAAGTGTGTCCTGAACTCTAACCCTAACCCTAACCCTTACCATATGGGCCCATTCATTCTAATGAATCTCATAGGCTATAATGGAGAATGGGAAAACATCCAAAATTTTTCCCCATCAACAGTGTACCATTCAGTGTGATATTAAAAATACATCTTATCCAACCCTAAACCCAACCGCAATATTCACCCAAACATAAGTGCGTCCAGAACTCTAACCCTAACCCTAACCCTTACCATATGGGCCCATTCATTCTAATGAATCTCATAGGCTATAATGGAGAATGGAAAAACATCCAAAAATTTTTCCCATCAAGAGTATACCATTCAGTGTGATATTAAAAATACATCTTACCCAACCCTAAACCCAACCCCAATATTCACCGAAAGATAAGTGTGTCCTGAACTCTAACCCTAACCCTAACCCTTACCATATGGGCCCATTCATTCTAATGAATCTCATAGGCTATAATGGAGAATGGAAAAACATCCAAAATTTTTCCCCATCAACAGTGTACCATTCAGTGTGATATTAAAAATACATCTTATCCAACCCTAAACCCAACCCCAATATTCACCGAAACATAAGTGTGTCCTGAACTCTAACCCTAACCCTAACCCTTACCATATGGGCCCATTCATTCTAATGAATCTCATAGGCTATAATGGAGAATGGGAAAACATCCAAAATTTTTCCCCATCAACAGTGTACCATTCAGTGTGATATTAAAAATACATCTTTTCCAACCCTAAACCCAACCGCAATATTCACCCAAACATAAGTGCGTCCAGAACTCTAACCCTAACCCTAACCCTTACCATATGGGCCCATTCATTCTAATGAATCTCATAGGCTATAATGGAGAATGGAAAAACATCCAAAAATTTTTCCCATCAAGAGTATACCATTCAGTGTGATATTAAAAATGCATCTTACCCAACCCTAAACCCAACCCCAATATTCACCGAAAGATAAGTGTGTCCTGAACTCTAACCCTAACCCTAACCCTTACCATATGGGCCCATTCATTCTAATGAATCTCATAGGCTATAATGGAGAATGGAAAAACATCCAAAATTTTTCCCCATCAACAGTGTACCATTCAGTGTGATATTAAAAATACATCTTATCCAACCCTAAACCCAACCCCAATATTCACCGAAACATAAGTGTGTCCTGAACTCTAACCCTAACCCTAACCCTTACCATATGGGCCCATTCATTCTAATGAATCTCATAGGCTATAATGGAGAATGGAAAAACATCCAAAAATTTTCCCCATCAACACTGTACCATTCAGTGTGATATTAAAAATTCATCTTATCCAACCCTAAACCCAACCCCAATATTCACCGAAACATAAGTGTGTCCTGAACTCTAACCCTAACCCTAACTCTTACCATATGGGCCCATTCATTCTAATGAATCTCATAGGCTATAATGGAGAATGGAAAAACATCCAAAATTTTTCCCCATCAACAGTGTACCATTCAGTGTGATATTAAAAATACATCTTACCCAACCCTAAACCAGACGCCAATTTTAAACCGAACATATGTGTGTCCTGAACTCTAACCCTAACCCTTACCATATGGGCCCATTCATTCTAATGAATCTCATAGGCTATAATGGAGAATGGAAAAACATCCAAAAATTTTCCCCATCAACAGTGTACCATTCAGTGTGATATTAAAAATTCATGTTCTCCAACCCTAAACCCAACCCCAATATTCACTGAAACATAAGTGTGTCCTGAACTCTAACCCTACCCCTAACCCTTACCATATGGGCCCATTCATTCTAATGAATCTCATAGGCTATAACGGAGAATGGAAAAACATCCAAAAATTTTTCCCATCAAGAGTATACCATTCAGTGTGATATTAAAAATACATCTTAGCCAACCCTAAACCCAACCCCAATATTCACCGAAAGATAAGTGTGTCCTGAACTCTAACCCTAACCCTAACCCTTACCATATGGGCCCATTCATTCTAATGAATCTCATAGGCTATAATGGAGAATGGAAAAACATCCAAAATTTTTCCCCATCAACAGTGTACCATTCAGTGTGATATTAAAAATACATCTTATCCAACCCTAAACCCAACCCCAATATTCACCGAAACATAAGTGTGTCCTGAACTCTAACCCTAACCCTAACCCTTACCATATGGGCCCATTCATTCTAATGAATCTCATAGGCTATAATGGAGAATGGAAAAACATCCAAAAATTTTCCCCATCAACACTGTACCATTCAGTGTGATATTAAAAATTCATCTTATCCAACCCTAAACCCAACCCCAATATTCACCGAAACATAAGTGTGTCCTGAACTCTAACCCTAACCCTAACTCTTACCATATGGGCCCATTCATTCTAATGAATCTCATAGGCTATAATGGAGAATGGAAAAACATCCAAAATTTTTCCCCATCAACAGTGTACCATTCAGTGTGATATTAAAAATACATCTTACCCAACCCTAAACCAGACGCCAATTTTAAACCGAACATATGTGTGTCCTGAACTCTAACCCTAACCCTTACCATATGGGCCCATTCATTCTAATGAATCTCATAGGCTATAATGGAGAATGGAAAAACATCCAAAATTTTTCCCCTTCAACAGTGTACCATTCAGTGTGATATTAAAAATACATCTTATCCAACCCTAAACCCAACCCCAATATTCACCGAAACATAAGTGTGTCCTGAACTCTAACCCTAACCCTAACCCTTACCATATGGGCCCATTCATTCTAATGAATCTCATAGGCTATAATGGAGAATGGAAAAACATCCAAAATTTTTCCCCTTCAACAGTGTACCATTCAGTGTGATATTAAAAATACATCTTACCCAACCCTAAACCCAACCCCAATATTCACCGAAACATAAGTGTGTCCTGAACTCTAACCCTAACCCTAACCCTTACCATATGGGCCCATTCATTCTAATGAATCTCATAGGCTATAATGGAGAATGGAAAAACATCCAAAATTTTTCCCCTTCAACAGTGTACCATTCAGTGTGATATTAAAAATACATCTTATCCAACCCTAAACCCAACCCCAATATTCACCGAAACATAAGTGTGTCCTGAACTCTAACCCTAACCCTAACCCTTACCATATGGGCCCATTCATTCTAATGAATCTCATAGGCTATAATGGAGAATGGAAAAACATCCAAAATTTTTCCCCTTCAACAGTGTACCATTCAGTGTGATATTAAAAATACATCTTACCCAACCCTAAACCCAACCGCAATATTCACCGAAACATAAGTGTGTCCTGAACTCTAACCCTAACCCTAACCCTTACCATATGGGCCCATTCATTCTAATGAATCTCATAGGCTATAATGGAGAATGGAAAAACATCCAAAATTTTTTCCCATCAAGATTATACCATTCAGTGTGATATTAAAAATACATCTTACCAACCCTAAACCCAACCCCAATATTCACCGAAACATAATTGTGTCCTGAACTCTAACCCTAACCCTAACCCTTACCATATGGGCCCATTCATTCTAATGAATCTCATAGGCTATAATGGAGAATGGAAAAACATCCAAAAAATTTCCCCATCAACAGTGTACCATTCAGTGTGATATTAAAAATTCATGTTCTCCAACCCTAAACCCAACCCCAATATTCACTGAAACATAAGTGTGTCCTGAACTCTAACCCTAACCCTAACCCTTACCATATGGGCCCATTCATTCTAATGAATCTCATAGGCTATAACGGAGAATGGAAAAACATCCAAAAAATTTTCCCATCAAGAGTATACCATTCAGTGTGATATTAAAAATACATCTTACCCAACCCTAAACCCAACCCCAATATTCACTGAAACATAAGTGTGTCCTGAACTCTAACCCTAACCCTAACCCTTACCATATGGGCCCATTCATTCTAATGAATCTCATAGGCTATAATGGAGAATGGAAAAACATCCAAAAATTTTCCCCATCAACAGTGTACCATTCAGTGTTATTTTAAAAATTCATCTTATCCAATCCTAAACCCAACCCCAATATTCACCAAAACATAAGTGTGTCCTGAACTCTAACCCTAACCCTAACCCTTACCATATGGGCCCATTCATTCTAATGAATCTCATAGGCTATAATGGAGAATGGAAAAAACATCCAAAATTTTTCCCCATCAACAGTGTACCATTCAGTGTGATATTAAAAATACATCTTATCCAACCCTAAACCCAACCCCAATATTCACCGAAACATAAGTGTGTCCTGAACTCTAACCCTAACCCTAACCCTTACCATATGGGCCCATTCATTCAAATGAATCTCATAGGGTATAATGGAGAATGGAAAAACATCCAAAAAATTTTACCATCAAGATTACAACATTCAGTGTGATATTAAAAATACATCTTACCTAACCCTAAACCAGACCCCAATTTTAAACCGAACATATGTGTGTCCTGAACTCTAACCCTAACCCTTACCATATGGGCCCATTCATTCTAATGAATCTCATAGGCTATAATGGATAATGGAAAAACATCCAAAATTTTTCCCCATCAACAGTGTACCATTCAGTGTGATATTAAAAATTCATCTTATTCAACCCTAAACCCAACCCCAATATTCACCGAAACATAAGTGAGTCCTGAACTCTAACCCTAACCCTAACCCTTACCATATGGGCCCATTCATTCTAATGAATCTCATAGGCTATAATGGAGAATGGGAAAACATCCAAAAATTTTCCCCATCAACAGTGTACCATTCAGTGTGATATTAAAAATACATCTTATCCAACCCTAAACCCAACCGCAATATTCACCCAAACATAAGTGCGTCCAGAACTCTAACCCTAACCCTAACCCTTACCATATGGGCCCATTCATTCTAATGAATCTCATAGGCTATAATGGAGAATGGAAAAACATCCAAAATTTTTTCCCATCAAGATTATACCATTCAGTGTGATATTAAAAATACATCTTACCCAACCCTAAACCCAACCCCAATATTCACCGAAACATAAGTGTGTCCTGAACTCTAACCCTAACCCTAACCCTTACCATATGGTCCCATTCATTCTAATGAATCTCATAGGCTATAATGGAGAATGGAAAAACATCCAAAATTTTTCCCCATCAACAGTGTACCATTCAGTGTGATATTAAAAATACATCTTATCCAACCCTAAACCCAACCCCAATATTCACCGAAACATAAGTGTGTCCTGAACTCTAACCCTAACCCTAACCCTTACCATATGGGCCCATTCATTCTAATGAATCTCATAGGCTATAATGGAGAATGGGAAAACATCCAAAATTTTTCCCCATCAACAGTGTACCATTCAGTGTGATATTAAAAATACATCTTATCCAACCCTAAACCCAACCGCAATATTCACCCAAACATAAGTGCGTCCAGAACTCTAACCCTAACCCTAACCCTTACCATATGGGCCCATTCATTCTAATGAATCTCATAGGCTATAATGGAGAATGGAAAAACATCCAAAAAATTTTCCCATCAAGAGTATACCATTCAGTGTGATATTAAAAATACATCTTACCCAACCCTAAACCCAACCCCAATATTCACCGAAACATAAGTGTGTCCTGAACTCTAACCCTAACCCTAACCCTTACCATATGGGCCCATTCATTCTAATGAATCTCATAGGCTATAATGGAGAATGGAAAAACATCCAAAATTTTTCCCCATCAACAGTGTACCATTCAGTGTGATATTAAATATACATCTTATCCAACCCTAAACCCAACCCCAATATTCACCGAAACATAAGTGTGTCCTGAACTCTAACCCTAACCCTAACCCTTACCATATGGGCCCATTCATTCTAATGAATCTCATAGGCTATAATGGAGAATGGAAAAACATCCAAAAATTTTCCCCATCAACACTGTACCATTCAGTGTGATATTAAAAATTCATCTTATCCAACCCTAAACCCAACCCCAATATTCACCGAAACATAAGTGTGTCCTGAACTCTAACCCTAACCCTAACCCTTACCATATGGGCCCATTCATTCTAATGAATCTCATAGGCTATAATGGAGAATGGAAAAACATCCAAAATTTTTCCCCATCAACAGTGTACCATTCAGTGTGATATTAAAAATACATCTTACCCAACCCTAAACCAGACGCCAATTTTAAACCGAACATATGTGTGTCCTGAACTCTAACCCTAACCCTTACCATATGGGCCCATTCATTCTAATGAATCTCATAGGCTATAATGGAGAATGGAAAAACATCCAAAAATTTTCCCCATCAACAGTGTACCATTCAGTGTGATATTAAAAATTCATGTTCTCCAACCCTAAACCCAACCCCAATATTCACTGAAACATAAGTGTGTCCTGAACTCTAACCCTAACCCTAACCCTTACCATATGGGCCCATTCATTCTAATGAATCTCATAGGCTATAACGGAGAATGGAAAAACATCCAAAAATTTTTCCCATCAAGAGTATACCATTCAGTGTGATATTAAAAATACATCTTAGCCAACCCTAAACCCAACCCCAATATTCACCGAAACATAAGTGTGTCCTGAACTCTAACCCTAACCCTAACCCTTACCATATGGGCCCATTCATTCTAATGAATCTCATAGGCTATAATGGAGAATGGAAAAACATCCAAAATTTTTCCCCTTCAACAGTGTACCATTCAGTGTGATATTAAAAATACATCTTATCCAACCCTAAACCCAACCCCAATATTCACCGAAACATAGGTGTGTCCTGAACTCTAACCCTAACCCTAACCCTTACCATATGGGCCCATTCATTCTAATGAATCTCATAGGCTATAATGGAGAATGGAAAAACATCCAAAATTTTTCCCCTTCAACAGTGTACCATTCAGTGTGATATTAAAAATACATCTTACCCAACCCTAAACCCAACCCCAATATTCACCGAAACATAAGTGTGTCCTGAACTCTAACCCTAACCCTAACCCTTACCATATGGGCCCATTCATTCTAATGAATCTCATAGGCTATAATGGAGAATGGAAAAACATCCAAAATTTTTCCCCATCAACAGTGTACCATTCAGTGTGATATTAAAAATACATCTTATCCAACCCTAAACCCAACCCCAATATTCACCGAAACATAAGTGTGTCCTGAACTCTAACCCTAACCCTAACCCTTACCATATGGGCCCATTCATTCTAATGAATCTCATAGGCTATAATGGAGAATGGGAAAACATCCAAAATTTTTCCCCATCAACAGTGTACCATTCAGTGTGATATTAAAAATACATCTTATCCAACCCTAAACCCAACCGCAATATTCACCCAAACATAAGTGCGTCCAGAACTCTAACCCTAACCCTAACCCTTACCATATGGGCCCATTCATTCTAATGAATCTCATAGGCTATAATGGAGAATGGAAAAACATCCAAAAATTTTTCCCATCAAGAGTATACCATTCAGTGTGATATTAAAAATACATCTTACCCAACCCTAAACCCAACCCCAATATTCACCGAAACATAAGTGTGTCCTGAACTCTAACCCTAACCCTAACCCTTACCATATGGGCCCATTCATTCTAATGAATCTCATAGGCTATAATGGAGAATGGGAAAACATCCAAAATTTTTCCCCATCAACAGTGTACCATTCAGTGTGATATTAAAAATACATCTTATCCAACCCTAAACCCAACCGCAATATTCACCCAAACATAAGTGCGTCCAGAACTCTAACCCTAACCCTAACCCTTACCATATGGGCCCATTCATTCTAATGAATCTCATAGGCTATAATGGAGAATGGAAAAACATCCAAAAATTTTTCCCATCAAGAGTATACCATTCAGTGTGATATTAAAAATACATCTTACCCAACCCTAAACCCAACCCCAATATTCACCGAAACATAAGTGTGTCCTGAACTCTAACCCTAACCCTAACCCTTACCATATGGGCCCATTCATTCTAATGAATCTCATAGGCTATAATGGAGAATGGAAAAACATCCAAAATTTTTCCCCATCAACAGTGTACCATTCAGTGTGATATTAAAAATACATCTTATCCAACCCTAAACCCAACCCCAATATTCACCGAAACATAAGTGTGTCCTGAACTCTAACCCTAACCCTAACCCTTACCATATGGGCCCATTCATTCTAATGAATCTCATAGGCTATAATGGAGAATGGAAAAACATCCAAAAATTTTCCCCATCAACACTGTACCATTCAGTGTGATATTAAAAATTCATCTTATCCAACCCTAAACCCAACCCCAATATTCACCGAAACATAAGTGTGTCCTGAACTCTAACCCTAACCCTAACCCTTACCATATGGGCCCATTCATTCTAATGAATCTCATAGGCTATAATGGAGAATGGAAAAACATCCAAAAATTTTCCCCATCAACAGTGTACCATTCAGTATGATATTAAAAATACATCTTACCCAACCCTAAACCAGACGCCAATTTTAAACCGAACATATGTGTGTCCTGAACTCTAACCCTAACCCTTACCATATGGGCCCATTCATTCTAATGAATCTCATAGGCTATAATGGAGAATGGAAAAACATCCAAAAATTTTCCCCATCAACAGTGTACCATTTAGTGTGATATTAAAAATTCATGTTCTCCAACCCTAAACCCAACCCCAATATTCACTGAAACATAAGTGTGTCCTGAACTCTAACCCTAACCCTAACCCTTACCATATGGGCCCATTCATTCTAATGAATCTCATAGGCTATAACGGAGAATGGAAAAACATCCAAAATTTTTTCCCATCAAGAGTATACCATTCAGTGTGATATTAAAAATACATCTTAGCCAACCCTAAACCCAACCCCAATATTCACCGAAACATAAGTTTGTCCTGAACTCTAACCCTAACCCTAACCCTTACCATATGGGCCCATTCATTCTAATGAATCTCATAGGCTATAATGGAGAATGGAAAAACATCCAAAATTTTTCCCCTTCAACAGTGTACCATTCAGTGTGATATTAAAAATACATCTTACCCAACCCTAAACCCAACCCCAATATTCACCGAAACATAAGTGTGTCCTGAACTCTAACCCTAACCCTAACCCTTACCATATGGGCCCATTCATTCTAATGAATCTCATAGGCTATAATGGAGAATGGAAAAACATCCAAAATTTTTCCCCATCAACAGTGTACCATTCAGTGTGATATTAAAAATACATCTTATCCAACCCTAAACCCAACCCCAATATTCACCGAAACATAAGTGTGTCCTGAACTCTAACCCTAACCCTAACCCTTACCATATGGGCCCATTCATTCTAATGAATCTCATAGGCTATAATGGAGAATGGGAAAACATCCAAAATTTTTCCCCATCAACAGTGTACCATTCAGTGTGATATTAAAAATACATCTTATCCAACCCTAAACCCAACCGCAATATTCACCCAAACATAAGTGCGTCCAGAACTCTAACCCTAACCCTAACCCTTACCATATGGGCCCATTCATTCTAATGAATCTCATAGGCTATAATGGAGAATGGAAAAACATCCAAAAAATTTTCCCATCAAGAGTATACCATTCAGTGTGATATTAAAAATACATCTTACCCAACCCTAAACCCAACCCCAATATTCACCGAAACATAAGTGTGTCCTGAACTCTAACCCTAACCCTAACCCTTACCATATGGGCCCATTCATTCTAATGAATCTCATAGGCTATAATGGAGAATGGAAAAACATCCAAAATTTTTCCCCATCAACAGTGTACCATTCAGTGTGATATTAAAAATACATCTTATCCAACCCTAAACCCAACCCCAATATTCACCGAAACATAAGTGTGTCCTGAACTCTAACCCTAACCCTAACCCTTACCATATGGGCCCATTCATTCTAATGAATCTCATAGGCTATAATGGAGAATGGAAAAACATCCAAAAATTTTCCCCATCAACACTGTACCATTCAGTGTGATATTAAAAATTCATCTTATCCAACCCTAAACCCAACCCCAATATTCACCGAAACATAAGTGTGTCCTGAACTCTAACCCTAACCCTAACCCTTACCATATGGGCCCATTCATTCTAATGAATCTCATAGGCTATAACGGAGAATGGAAAAACATCCAAAAATTTTTCCCATCAAGAGTATACCATTCAGTGTGATATTAAAAATACATCTTAGCCAACCCTAAACCCAACCCCAATATTCACCGAAACATAAGTTTGTCCTGAACTCTAACCCTAACCCTAACCCTTACCATATGGGCCCATTCATTCTAATGAATCTCATAGGCTATAACGGAGAATGGAAAAACATCCAAAAAATTTTCCCATCAAGAGTATACCATTCAGTGTGATATTAAAAATACATCTTAGCCAACCCTAAACCCAACCCCAATATTCACCGAAACATAAGTTTGTCCTGAACTCTAACCCTAACCCTAACCCTTACCATATGGGCCCATTCATTCTAATGAATCTCATAGGCTATAATGGAGAATGGAAAAACATCCAAAATTTTTCCCCTTCAACAGTGTACCATTCAGTGTGATATTAAAAATACATCTTATCCAACCCTAAACCCAACCCCAATATTCACCGAAACATAAGTGTGTCCTGAACTCTAACCCTAACCCTAACCCTTACCATATGGGCCCATTCATTCTAATGAATCTCATAGGCTATAATGGAGAATGGAAAAACATCCAAAATTTTTCCCCATCAACAGTGTACCATTCAGTGTGATATTAAAAATACATCTTATCCAACCCTAAACCCAACCCCAATATTCACCGAAACATAAGTGTGTCCTGAACTCTAACCCTAACCCTAACCCTTACCATATGGGCCCATTCATTCTAATGAATCTCATAGGCTATAATGGAGAATGGAAAAACATCCAAAAATTTTCCCCATCAACACTGTACCATTCAGTGTGATATTAAAAATTCATCTTATCCAACCCTAAACCCAACCCCAATATTCACCGAAACATAAGTGTGTCCTGAACTCTAACCCTAACCCTAACCCTTACCATATGGGCCCATTCATTCTAATGAATCTCATAGGCTATAACGGAGAATGGAAAAACATCCAAAAATTTTTCCCATCAAGAGTATACCATTCAGTGTGATATTAAAAATACATCTTAGCCAACCCTAAACCCAACCCCAATATTCACCGAAACATAAGTTTGTCCTGAACTCTAACCCTAACCCTAACCCTTACCATATGGGCCCATTCATTCTAATGAATCTCATAGGCTATAACGGAGAATGGAAAAACATCCAAAAAATTTTCCCATCAAGAGTATACCATTCAGTGTGATATTAAAAATACATCTTAGCCAACCCTAAACCCAACGCCAATATTCACCGAAACATAAGTTTGTCCTGAACTCTAACCCTAACCCTAACCCTTACCATATGGGCCCATTCATTCTAATGAATCTCATAGGCTATAATGGAGAATGGAAAAACATCCAAAATTTTTCCCCTTCAACAGTGTACCATTCAGTGTGATATTAAAAATACATCTTATCCAACCCTAAACCCAACCCCAATATTCACCGAAACATAAGTGTGTCCTGAACTCTAACCCTAACCCTAACCCTTACCATATGGGCCCATTCATTCTAATGAATCTCATAGGCTATAATGGAGAATGGAAAAACATCCAAAATTTTTCCCCATCAACAGTGTACCATTCAGTGTGATATTAAAAATACATCTTATCCAACCCTAAACCCAACCCCAATATTCACCGAAACATAAGTGTGTCCTGAACTCTAACCCTAACCCTAACCCTTACCATATGGGCCCATTCATTCTAATGAATCTCATAGGCTATAATGGAGAATGGAAAAACATCCAAAAATTTTCCCCATCAACACTGTACCATTCAGTGTGATATTAAAAATTCATCTTATCCAACCCTAAACCCAACCCCAATATTCACCGAAACATAAGTGTGTCCTGAACTCTAACCCTAACCCTAACCCTTACCATATGGGCCCATTCATTCTAATGAATCTCATAGGCTATAACGGAGAATGGAAAAACATCCAAAAATTTTTCCCATCAAGAGTATACCATTCAGTGTGATATTAAAAATACATCTTAGCCAACCCTAAACCCAACCCCAATATTCACCGAAACATAAGTTTGTCCTGAACTCTAACCCTAACCCTAACCCTTACCATATGGGCCCATTCATTCTAATGAATCTCATAGGCTATAACGGAGAATGGAAAAACATCCAAAAATTTTTCCCATCAAGAGTATACCATTCAGTGTGATATTAAAAATACATCTTAGCCAACCCTAAACCCAACCCCAATATTCACCGAAACATAAGTTTGTCCTGAACTCTAACCCTAACCCTAACCCTTACCATATGGGCCCATTCATTCTAATGAATCTCATAGGCTATAATGGAGAATGGAAAAACATCCAAAATTTTTCCCCTTCAACAGTGTACCATTCAGTGTGATATTAAAAATACATCTTATCCAACCCTAAACCCAACCCCAATATTCACCGAAACATAAGTGTGTCCTGAACTCTAACCCTAACCCTAACCCTTACCATATGGGCCCATTCATTCTAATGAATCTCATAGGCTATAATGGAGAATGGAAAAACATCCAAAATTTTTCCCCTTCAACAGTGTACCATTCAGTGTGATATTAAAAATACATCTTACCCAACCCTAAACCCAACCCCAATATTCACCGAAACATAAGTGTGTCCTGAACTCTAACCCTAACCTAACCCTTACCATATGGGCCCATTCATTCTAATGAATCTCATAGGCTATAATGGAGAATGGAAAAACATCCAAAATTTTTCCCCATCAACAGTGTACCATTCAGTGTGATATTAAAAATACATCTTATCCAACCCTAAACCCAACCCCAATATTCACCGAAACATAAGTGTGTCCTGAACTCTAACCCTAACCCTAACCCTTACCATATGGGCCCATTCATTCTAATGAATCTCATAGGCTATAATGGAGAATGGAAAAACATCCAAAATTTTTCCCCATCAACAGTGTAC
The DNA here is from genome assembly GCF_032191835.1 of Heteronotia binoei. Lineage (NCBI taxonomy): Eukaryota > Metazoa > Chordata > Lepidosauria > Squamata > Gekkonidae > Heteronotia > Heteronotia binoei. The sequence continues at coordinate 108,194 of NW_026800180.1, forward strand.
CATTCAGTGTGATATTAAAAATACATCTTACCCAACCCTAAACCAGACGCCAATTTTAAACCGAACATATGTGTGTCCTGAACTCTAACCCTAACCCTTACCATATGGGCCCATTCATTCTAATGAATCTCATAGGCTATAATGGAGAATGGAAAAACATCCAAAAATTTTCCCCATCAACAGTGTACCATTCAGTATGATATTAAAAATACATCTTACCCAACCCTAAACCAGACGCCAATTTTAAACCGAACATATGTGTGTCCTGAACTCTAACCCTAACCCTTACCATATGGGCCCATTCATTCTAATGAATCTCATAGGCTATAATGGAGAATGGAAAAACATCCAAAATTTTTCCCCTTCAACAGTGTACCATTCAGTGTGATATTAAAAATACATCTTATCCAACCCTAAACCCAACCCCAATATTCACCGAAACATAAGTGTGTCCTGAACTCTAACCCTAACCCTAACCCTTACCATATGGGCCCATTCATTCTAATGAATCTCATAGGCTATAATGGAGAATGGAAAAACATCCAAAATTTTTCCCCTTCAACAGTGTACCATTCAGTGTGATATTAAAAATACATCTTACCCAACCCTAAACCCAACCCCAATATTCACCGAAACATAAGTGTGTCCTGAACTCTAACCCTAACCTAACCCTTACCATATGGGCCCATTCATTCTAATGAATCTCATAGGCTATAATGGAGAATGGAAAAACATCCAAAATTTTTCCCCATCAACAGTGTACCATTCAGTGTGATATTAAAAATACATCTTATCCAACCCTAAACCCAACCCCAATATTCACCGAAACATAAGTGTGTCCTGAACTCTAACCCTAACCCTAACCCTTACCATATGGGCCCATTCATTCTAATGAATCTCATAGGCTATAATGGAGAATGGAAAAACATCCAAAATTTTTCCCCATCAACAGTGTACCATTCAGTGTGATATTAAAAATACATCTTACCCAACCCTAAACCAGACGCCAATTTTAAACCGAACATATGTGTGTCCTGAACTCTAACCCTAACCCTTACCATATGGGCCCATTCATTCTAATGAATCTCATAGGCTATAATGGAGAATGGAAAAACATCCAAAAATTTTCCCCATCAACAGTGTACCATTCAGTATGATATTAAAAATACATCTTACCCAACCCTAAACCAGACGCCAATTTTAAACCGAACATATGTGTGTCCTGAACTCTAACCCTAACCCTTACCATATGGGCCCATTCATTCTAATGAATCTCATAGGCTATAATGGAGAATGGAAAAACATCCAAAAATTTTCCCCATCAACAGTGTACCATTCAGTGTGATATTAAAAATTCATGTTCTCCAACCCTAAACCCAACCCCAATATTCACTGAAACATAAGTGTGTCCTGAACTCTAACCCTAACCCTAACCCATACCATATGGGCCCATTCATTCTAATGAATCTCATAGGCTATAACGGAGAATGGAAAAACATCCAAAAAAATTTTCCATCAAGAGTATACCATTCAGTGTGATATTAAAAATACATCTTAGCCAACCCTAAACCCAACCCCAATATTCACCGAAACATAAGTGTGTCCTGAACTCTAACCCTAACCCTAACCCTTACCATATGGGCCCATTCATTCTAATGAATCTCATAGGCTATAATGGAGAATGGAAAAACATCCAAAATTTTTTCCCATCAAGATTATACCATTCAGTGTGATATTAAAAATACATCTTAGCCAACCCTAAACCCAACCCCAATATTCACCGAAACATAAGTGTGTCCTGAACTCTAACCCTAACCCTAACCCTTACCATATGGGCCCATTCATTCTAATGAATCTCATAGGCTATAATGGAGAATGGAAAAACATCCAAAATTTTTCCCCTTCAACAGTGTACCATTCAGTGTGATATTAAAAATACATCTTACCCAACCCTAAACCCAACCCCAATATTCACCGAAACATAAGTGTGTCCTGAACTCTAACCCTAACCCTAACCCTTACCATATGGGCCCATTCATTCTAATGAATCTCATAGGCTATAATGGAGAATGGAAAAACATCCAAAATTTTTCCCCATCAACAGTGTACCATTCAGTGTGATATTAAAAATACATCTTATCCAACCCTAAACCCAACCCCAATATTCACCGAAACATAAGTGTGTCCTGAACTCTAACCCTAACCCTAACCCTTACCATATGGGCCAATTCATTCTAATGAATCCCATAGGCTATAATGGAGAATTGGAAAACATCCAAAATTTTTCCCCATCAACAGTGTACCATTCAGTGTGATATTAAAAATACATCTTATCCAACCCTAAACCCAACCGCAATATTCACCCAAACATAAGTGCGTCCAGAACTCTAACCCTAACCCTAACCCTTACCATATGGGCCCATTCATTCTAATGAATCTCATAGGCTATAATGGAGAATGGAAAAACATCCAAAAAATTTTCCCATCAAGAGTATACCATTCAGTGTGATATTAAAAATACATCTTACCCAACCCTAAACCCAACCCCAATATTCACCGAAACAAAACTGTGTCCTGAACTCTAACCCTAACCCTAACCCTTACCATATGGGCCCATTCATTCTAATGAATCTCATAGGCTATAATGGAGAATCGAAAAACATCCAAAAATTTTCCCCATCAACAGTGTACCATTCAGTGTGATATTAAAAATTCATGTTCTCCAACCCTAAACCCAACCCCAATATTCACTGAAACATAAGTGTGTCCTGAACTCTAACCCTAACCCTAACCCTTACCATATGGGCCCATTCATTCTAATGAATCTCATAGGCTATAACGGAGAATGGAAAAACATCCAAAAAATTTTTCCATCAAGAGTATACCATTCAGTGTGATATTAAAAATACATCTTAGCCAACCCTAAACCCAACCCCAATATTCACCGAAACATAAGTGTGTCCTGAACTCTAACCCTAACCCTAACCCTTACCATATGGGCCCATTCATTCTAATGAATCTCATAGGCTATAATGGAGAATGGAAAAACATCCAAAATTTTTTCCCATCAAGATTATACCATTCAGTGTGATATTAAAAATACATCTTAGCCAACCCTAAACACAACCCCAATATTCACCGAAACATAAGTGTGTCCTGAACTCTAACCCTAACCCTAACCCTTACCATATGGGCCCATTCATTCTAATGAATCTCATAGGCTATAATGGAGAATGGAAAAACATCCAAAATTTTTCCCCATCAACAGTGTACCATTCAGTGTGATATTAAAAATACATCTTACCCAACCCTAAACCAGACGCCAATTTTAAACCGAACATATGTGTGTCCTGAACTCTAACCCTAACCCTTACCAAATGGGCCCATTCATTCTAATGAATCTCATAGGCTATAATGGAGAATGGAAAAACATCCAAAAATTTTCCCCATCAACAGTGTACCATTCAGTGTGATATTAAAAATTCATGTTCTCCAACCCTAAACCCAACCCCAATATTCACTGAAACATAAGTGTGTCCTGAACTCTAACCCTAACCCTAACCCTTACCATATGGGCCCATTCATTCTAATGAATCTCATAGGCTATAACGGAGAATGGAAAAACATCCAAAATTTTTCCCCATCAAGAGTATACCATTCAGTGTGATATTAAAAATACATCTTAGCCAACCCTAAACCCAACCCCAATATTCACCGAAACATAAGTGTGTCCTGAACTCTAACCCTAACCCTAACCCTTACCATATGGGCCCATTCATTCTAATGAATCTCATAGGCTATAATGGAGAATGGAAAAGCATCCAAAATTTTTCCCCTTCAACAGTGTACCATTCAGTGTGATATTAAAAATACATCTTATCCAACCCTAAACCCAACCCCAATATTCACCGAAACATAAGTGTGTCCTGAACTCTAACCCTAACCCTAACCCTTGCCATATGGGCCCATTCATTCTAATGAATCTCATAGGCTATAATGGAGAATGGAAAAACATCCAAAAATTTTCCCCATCAACAATGTACCATTCAGTGTGATATTAAAAATTCATCATATCCAACCCTAAACCCAACCCCAATATTCACCGAAACATAAGTGTGTCCTGAACTCTAACCCTAACCCTAACCCTTACCATATGGGCCCATTCATTCTAATGAATCTCATAGGCTATAATGGAGAATGGAAAAACATCCAAAATTTTTTCCCATCAAGAGTATACCATTCAGTGTGATATTAAAAATACATCTTACCCAACCCTAAACCCAACCCCAATATTCACCGAAACATAAGTGTGTCCTGAACTCTAACCCTAACCCTAACCCTTACCATATGGGCCCATTCATTCTAATGAATCTCATAGGCTATAATGGAGAATGGAAAAACATCCAAAATTTTTCCCCATCAACAGTGTACCATTCAGTGTCATATTAAAAATACATCTTATCCAACCCTAAACCCAACCCCAATATTCACCGAAACATAAGTGTGTCCTGAACTCTAACCCTAACCCTAACCCTTACCATATGGGCCCATTCATTCTAATGAATCTCATAGGCTATAATGGAGAATGGGAAAACATCCAAAATTTTTCCCCATCAACAGTGTACCATTCAGTGTGATATTAAAAATACATCTTATCCAACCCTAAACCCAACCCCAATATTCACCCAAACATAAGTGCGTCCAGAACTCTAACCCTAACCCTAACCCTTACCATATGGGCCCATTCATTCTAATGAATCTCATAGGCTATAATGGAGAATGGAAAAACATCCAAAAATTTTTCCCATCAAGAGTATACCATTCAGTGTGATATTAAAAATACATCTTTCCCAACCCTAAACCCAACCCCAATATTCACCGAAACATAAGTGTGTCCTGAACTCTAACCCTAACCCTAACCCTTACCATATGGGCCCATTCATTCTAATGAATCTCATAGGCTATAATGGAGAATGGGAAAACATCCAAAATTTTTCCCCATCAACAGTGTACCATTCAGTGTGATATTAAAAATACATCTTATCCAACCCTAAACCCAACCCCAATATTCACCCAAACATAAGTGCGTCCAGAACTCTAACCCTAACCCTAACCCTTACCATATGGGCCCATTCATTCTAATGAATCTCATAGGCTATAATGGAGAATGGAAAAACATCCCAAATTTTTTCCCATCAAGAGTATAACATTCAGTGTGATATTAAAAATACATCTTTCCCAACCCTAAACCCAACCCCAATATTCACCGAAACATAAGTGTGTCCTGAACTCTAGCCCTAACCCTAACCCTTACCATATGGGCCCATTCATTCTAATGAATCTCATAGGCTATAATGGAGAATGGAAAAACATCCAAAAAATTTTCCCATCAACAGTGTACCATTCAGTGTGATATTAAAAATTCATGTTCTCCAACCCTAAACCCAACCCCAATATTCACTGAAACATAAGTGTGTCCTGAACTCTAACCGTAACCCTAACCCTTACCATATGGGCCCATTCATTCTAATGAATCTCATAGGCTATAATGGAGAATGGAAAAACATCCAAAAATTTTCCCCATCAAGAGTATACCATTCAGTGTGATATTAAAAATACATCTTATCCAACCCTAAACCCAACCCCAATATTCACTCGAACATAAGTGTGTCCTGAACTCTAACCCTAACCCTAACCCTTACCATATGGGCCCATTCATTCTAATGAATCTCACAGGCTATAATGGAGAATGGAAAAACATCCAAAATTTTTTCCCATCAAGATTATACCATTCAGTGTGATATTAAAAATACATCTTAGCCAACCCTAAACCCAACCCCAATATTCACCGAAACATAAGTGTGTCCTGAACTCTAACCCTAACCCTAACCCTTACCATATGGGCCCATTCATTCTAATGAATCTCATAGGCTATAATGGAGAATGGGAAAACATCCAAAATTTTTCCCCATCAACAGTGTACCATTCAGTGTGATATTAAAAATACATCTTATCCAACCCTAAACCCAACCGCAATATTCACCCAAACATAAGTGCGTCCAGAACTCTAACCCTAACCCTAACCCTTACCATATGGGCCCATTCATTCTAATGAATCTCATAGGCTATAATGGAGAATGGAAAAACATCCAAAATTTTTTCCCATCAAGAGTATACCATTCAGTGTGATATTAAAAATACATCTTTCCCAACCCTAAACCCAACCCCAATATTCACCGAAACATAAGTGTGTCCTGAACTCTAACCCTAACCCTAACCCTTACCATATGGCCCCATTCATTCTAATGAATCTCATAGGCTATAATGGAGAATGGAAAAACATCCAAAAATTTTCCCCATCAACAGTGTACCATTCAGTGTGATATTAAAAATACATCTTATCCAACCCTAAACCCAACCCCAATATTCACCGAAACATAAGTGTGTCCTGAACTCTAACCCTAACCCTAACCCTTACCATATGGGCCCATTCATTCAAATGAATCTCATAGGGTATAATGGAGAATGGAAAAACATCCAAAAAATTTTACCATCAAGATTACAGCATTCAGTGTGATATTAAAAATACATCTTACCTAACCCTAAACCAGACCCCAATTTTAAACCGAACATATGTGTGTCCTGAACTCTAACCCTAACCCTTACCATATGGGCCCATTCATTCTAATGAATCTCATAGGCTATAATGGAGAATGGAAAAACATCCAAAATTTTTCCCCATCAACAGTGTACCATTCAGTGTGATATTAAAAATTCATCTTATTCAACCCTAAACCCAACCCCAATATTCACCGAAACATAAGTGAGTCCTGAACTCTAACCCTAACCCTAACCCTTACCATATGGGCCCATTCATTCTAATGAATCTCATAGGCTATAATGGAGAATGGGAAAACATCCAAAAATTTTCCCCATCAACAGTGTACCATTCAGTGTGATATTAAAAATACATCTTATCCAACCCTAAACCCAACCGCAATATTCACCCAAACATAAGTGCGTCCAGAACTCTAACCCTAACCCTAACCCTTACCATATGGGCCCATTCATTCTAATGAATCTCATAGGCTATAATGGAGAATGGGAAAACATCCAAAAATTTTCCCCATCAACAGTGTACCATTCAGTGTGATATTAAAAATACATCTTATCCAACCCTAAACCCAACCGCAATATTCACCCAAACATAAGTGCGTCCAGAACTCTAACCCTAACCCTAACCCTTACCATATGGGCCCATTCATTCTAATGAATCTCATAGGCTATAATGGAGAATGGAAAAACATCCAAAAATTTTTCCCATCAAGATTATACCATTCAGTGTGATATTAAAAATACATCTTACCCAACCCTAAACCCAACCCCAATATTCACCGAAACATAAGTGTGTCCTGAACTCTAACCCTAACCCTAACCCTTACCATATGGGCCCATTCATTCTAATGAATCTCATAGGCTATAATGGAGAATGGAAAAACATCCAAAATTTTTCCCCATCAACAGTGTACCATTCAGTGTGATATTAAAAATACATCTTATCCAACCCTAAACCCAACCCCAATATTCACCGAAACATAAGTGTGTCCTGAACTCTAACCCTAACCCTAACCCTTACCATATGGGCCCATTCATTCTAATGAATCTCATAGGCTATAATGGAGAATGGGAAAACATCCAAAATTTTTCCCCATCAACAGTGTACCATTCAGTGTGATACTAAAAATACATCTTATCCAACCCTAAACCCAACCGCAATATTCACCCAAACATAAGTGCGTCCAGAACTCTAACCCTAACCCTAACCCTTACCATATGGGCCCATTCATTCTAATGAATCTCATAGGCTATAACGGAGAATGGAAAAACATCCAAAAAATTTTCCCATCAAGAGTATACCATTCAGTGTGATATTAAAAATACATCTTACCCAACCCTAAACCCAACCCCAATATTCACTGAAACATAAGTGTGTCCTGAACTCTAACCCTAACCCTAACCCTTACCATATGGGCCCATTCATTCTAATGAATCTCATAGGCTATAATGGAGAATGGAAAAACATCCAAAAATTTTCCCCATCTACAGTGTACCATTCAGTGTTATTTTAAAAATTCATCTTATCCAATCCTAAACCCAACCCCAATATTCACCAAAACATAAGTGTGTCCTGAACTCTAACCCTAACCCTAACCCTTACCATATGGGCCCATTCATTCTAATGAATCTCATAGGCTATAATGGAGAATGGAAAAACATCCAAAATTTTTCCCCATCAACAGTGTACCATTCAGTGTGATATTAAAAATACATCTTACCCAACCCTAAACCCAACCCCAATATTCACCGAAACATAAGTGTGTCCTGAACTCTAACCCTAACCCTAACCCTTACCATATGGGCCCATTCATTCAAATGAATCTCATAGGGTATAATGGAGAATGGAAAAACATCCAAAAAATTTTACCATCAAGATTACAGCATTCAGTGTGATATTAAAAATACATCTTACCTAACCCTAAACCAGACCCCAATTTTAAACCGAACATATGTGTGTCCTGAACTCTAACCCTAACCCTTACCATATGGGCCCATTCATTCTAATGAATCTCATAGGCTATAATGGATAATGGAAAAACATCCAAAATTTTTCCCCATCAACAGTGTACCATTCAGTGTGATATTAAAAATTCATCTTATTCAACCCTAAACCCAACCCCAATATTCACCGAAACATAAGTGAGTCCTGAACTCTAAACCTAACCCTAACCCTTACCATATGGGCCCATTCATTCTAATGAATCTCATAGGCTATAATGGAGAATGGGAAAACATCCAAAAATTTTCCCCATCAACAGTGTACCATTCAGTGTGATATTAAAAATACATCTTATCCAACCCTAAACCCAACCGCAATATTCACCCAAACATAAGTGCGTCCAGAACTCTAACCCTAACCCTAACCCTTACCATATGGGCCCTTTCATTCTAATGAATCTCATAGGCTATAATGGAGAATGGAAAAACATCCAAAATTTTTTCCCATCAAGATTATACCATTCAGTGTGATATTAAAAATACATCTTACCCAACCCTAAACCCAACCCCAATATTCACCGAAACATAAGTGTGTCCTGAACTCTAACCCTAACCCTAACCCTTACCATATGGGCCCATTCATTCTAATGAATCTCATAGGCTATAATCGAGAATGGAAAAACATCCAAAATTTTTCCCCATCAACAGTGTACCATTCAGTGTGATATTAAAAATACATCTTATCCAACCCTAAACCCAACCCCAATATTCACCGAAACATAAGTGTGTCCTGAACTCTAACCCTAACCCTAACCCTTACCATATGGGCCCATTCATTCTAATGAATCTCATAGGCTATAATGGAGAATGGGAAAACATCCAAAATTTTTCCCCATCAACAGTGTACCATTCAGTGTGATATTAAAAATACATCTTATCCAACCCTAAACCCAACCGCAATATTCACCCAAACATAAGTGCGTCCAGAACTCTAACCCTAACCCTAACCCTTACCATATGGGCCCATTCATTCTAATGAATCTCATAGGCTATAATGGAGAATGGAAAAACATACAAAATTTTTCCCCATCAACAGTGTACCATTCAGTGTGATATTAAAAATACATCTTACCCAACCCTAAACCAGACGCCAATTTTAAACCGAACATATGTGTGTCCTGAACTCTAACCCTAACCCTTACCATATGGGCCCATTCATTCTAATGAATCTCATAGGCTATAATGGAGAATGGAAAAACATCCAAAAATTTTCCCCATCAACAGTGTACCATTCAGTGTGATATTAAAAATTCATGTTCTCCAACCCTAAACCCAACCCCAATATTCACTGAAACATAAGTGTGTCCTGAACTCTAACCCTAACCCTAACCCTTACCATATGGGCCCATTCATTCTAATGAATCTCATAGGCTATAATGGAGAATGGAAAAACATCCAAAATTTTTCCCCTTCAACAGTGTACCATTCAGTGTGATATTAAAAATACATCTTACCCAACCCTAAACCCAACCCCAATATTCACCGAAACATAAGTGTGTCCTGAACTCTAACCCTAACCCTAACCCTTACCATATGGGCCCATTCATTCTAATGAATCTCATAGGCTATAATGGAGAATGGAAAAACATCCAAAATTTTTCCCCATCAACAGTGTACCATTCAGTGTGATATTAAAAATACATCTTATCCAACCCTAAACCCAACCCCAATATTCACCGAAACATAAGTGTGTCCTGAACTCTAACCCTAACCCTAACCCTTACCATATGGGCCCATTAATTCTAATGAATCTCATAGGCTATAATGGAGAATGGAAAAACATCCAAAAATTTTCCCCATCAACACTGTACCATTCAGTGTGATATTAAAAATTCATCTTATCCAACCCTAAACCCAACCCCAATATTCACCGAAACATAAGTGTGTCCTGAACTCTAACCCTAACCCTAACCCTTACCATATGGGCCCATTCATTCTAATGAATCTCATAGGCTATAATGGAGAATGGAAAAACATCCAAAATTTTTCCCCATCAACAGTGTACCATTCAGTGTGATATTAAAAATACATCTTACCCAACCCTAAACCAGACGCCAATTTTAAACCGAACATATGTGTGTCCTGAACTCTAACCCTAACCCTTACCATATGGGCCCATTCATTCTAATGAATCTCATAGTCTATAATGGAGAATGGAAAAACATCCAAAAATTTTCCCCATCAACAGTGTACCATTCAGTATGATATTAAAAATACATCTTACCCAACCCTAAACCAGACGCCAATTTTAAACCGAACATATGTGTGTCCTGAACTCTAACCCTAACCCTTACCATATGGGCCCATTCATTCTAATGAATCTCATAGGCTATAATGGAGAATGGAAAAACATCCAAAAATTTTCCCCATCAACAGTGTACCATTCAGTGTGATATTAAAAATTCATGTTCTCCAACCCTAAACCCAACCCCAATATTCACTGAAACATAAGTGTGTCCTGAACTCTAACCCTAACCCTAACCCATACCATATGGGCCCATTCATTCTAATGAATCTCATAGGCTATAACGGAGAATGGAAAAACATCCAAAAAATTTTTCCATCAAGAGTATACCATTCAGTGTGATATTAAAAATACATCTTAGCCAACCCTAAACCCAACCCCAATATTCACCGAAACATAAGTGTGTCCTGAACTCTAACCCTAACCCTAACCCTTACCATATGGGCCCATTCATTCTAATGAATCTCATAGGCTATAATGGAGAATGGAAAAACATCCAAAAATTTTTCCCATCAAGATTATACCATTCAGTGTGATATTAAAAATACATCTTAGCCAACCCTAAAACCAACCCCAATATTCACCGAAACATAAGTGTGTCCTGAACTCTAACCCTAACCCTAACCCTTACCATATGGGCCCATTCATTCTAATGAATCTCATAGGCTATAATGGAGAATGGAAAAACATCCAAAATTTTTCCCCTTCAACAGTGTACCATTCAGTGTGATATTAAAAATACATCTTACCCAACCCTAAACCCAACCCCAATATTCACCGAAACATAAGTGTGTCCTGAACTCTAACCCTAACCCTAACCCTTACCATATGGGCCCATTCATTCTAATGAATCTCATAGGCTATAATGGAGAATGGAAAAACATCCAAAATTTTTCCCCATCAACAGTGTACCATTCAGTGTGATATTAAAAATACATCTTATCCAACCCTAAACCCAACCCCAATATTCACCGAAACATAAGTGTGTCCTGAACTCTAACCCTAACCCTAACCCTTACCATATGGGCCAATTCATTCTAATGAATCTCATAGGCTATAATGGAGAATTGGAAAACATCCAAAATTTTTCCCCATCAACAGTGTACCATTCAGTGTGATATTAAAAATACATCTTATCCAACCCTAAACCCAACCGCAATATTCACCCAAACATAAGTGCGTCCAGAACTCTAACCCTAACCCTAACCCTTACCATATGGGCCCATTCATTCTAATGAATCTCATAGGCTATAATGGAGAATGGAAAAACATCCAAAAAATTTTCCCATCAAGAGTATACCATTCAGTGTGATATTAAAAATACATCTTACCCAACCCTAAACCCAACCCCAATATTCACCGAAACAAAACTGTGTCCTGAACTCTAACCCTAACCCTAACCCTTACCATATGGGCCCATTCATTCTAATGAATCTCATAGGCTATAATGGAGAATGGAAAAACATCCAAAAATTTTCCCCATCAACAGTGTACCATTCAGTGTGATATTAAAAATTCATGTTCTCCAACCCTAAACCCAACTCCAATATTCACTGAAACATAAGTGTGTCCTGAACTCTAACCCTAACCCTAACCCTTACCATATGGGCCCATTCATTCTAATGAATCTCATAGGCTATAACGGAGAATGGAAAAACATCCAAAAATTTTTTCCATCAAGAGTATACCATTCAGTGTGATATTAAAAATACATCTTAGCCAACCCTAAACCCAACCCCAATATTCACCGAAACATAAGTGTGTCCTGAACTCTAACCCTAACCCTAACCCTTACCATATGGGCCCATTCATTCTAATGAATCTCATAGGCTATAATGGAGAATGGAAAAACATCCAAAATTTTTTCCCATCAAGATTATACCATTCAGTGTGATATTAAAAATACATCTTAGCCAACCCTAAACCCAACCCCAATATTCACCGAAACATAAGTGTGTCCTGAACTCTAACCCTAACCCTAACCCTTACCATATGGGCCCATTCATTCTAATGAATCTCATAGGCTATAATGGAGAATGGAAAAACATCCAAAATTTTTCCCCATCAACAGTGTACCATTCAGTGTGATATTAAAAATACATCTTACCCAACCCTAAACCAGACGCCAATTTTAAACCGAACATATGTGTGTCCTGAACTCTAACCCTAACCCTTACCAAATGGGCCCATTCATTCTAATGAATCTCATAGGCTATAATGGAGAATGGAAAAACATCCAAAAATTTTCCCCATCAACAGTGTACCATTCAGTGTGATATTAAAAATTCATGTTCTCCAACCCTAAACCCAACCCCAATATTCACTGAAACATAAGTGTGTCCTGAACTCTAACCCTAACCCTAACCCTTACCATATGGGCCCATTCATTCTAATGAATCTCATAGGCTATAATGGAGAATGGAAAAACATCCAAAAATTTTCCCCATCAACACTGTACCATTCAGTGTGATATTAAAAATTCATCTTATCCAACCCTAAACCCAACCCCAATATTCACCGAAACATAAGTGTGTCCTGAACTCTAACCCTAACCCTAACCCTTACCATATGGGCCCATTCATTCTAATGAATCTCATAGGCTATAATGGAGAATGGAAAAACATCCAAAATTTTTCCCCATCAACAGTGTACCATTCAGTGTGATATTAAAAATACATCTTACCCAACCCTAAACCAGACGCCAATTTTAAACCGAACATATGTGTGTCCTGAACTCTAACCCTAACCCTTACCATATGGGCCCATTCATTCTAATGAATCTCATAGTCTATAATGGAGAATGGAAAAACATCCAAAAATTTTCCCCATCAACAGTGTACCATTCAGTATGATATTAAAAATACATCTTACCCAACCCTAAACCAGACGCCAATTTTAAACCGAACATATGTGTGTCCTGAACTCTAACCCTAACCCTTACCATATGGGCCCATTCATTCTAATGAATCTCATAGGCTATAATGGAGAATGGAAAAACATCCAAAAATTTTCCCCATCAACAGTGTACCATTCAGTGTGATATTAAAAATTCATGTTCTCCAACCCTAAACCCAACTCCAATATTCACTGAAACATAAGTGTGTCCTGAACTCTAACCCTAACCCTAACCCTTACCATATGGGCCCATTCATTCTAATGAATCTCATAGGCTATAACGGAGAATGGAAAAACATCCAAAAATTTTTTCCATCAAGAGTATACCATTCAGTGTGATATTAAAAATACATCTTAGCCAACCCTAAACCCAACCCCAATATTCACCGAAACATAAGTGTGTCCTGAACTCTAACCCTAACCCTAACCCTTACCATATGGGCCCATTCATTCTAATGAATCTCATAGGCTATAATGGAGAATGGAAAAACATCCAAAATTTTTTCCCATCAAGATTATACCATTCAGTGTGATATTAAAAATACATCTTAGCCAACCCTAAACCCAACCCCAATATTCACCGAAACATAAGTGTGTCCTGAACTCTAACCCTAACCCTAACCCTTACCATATGGGCCCATTCATTCTAATGAATCTCATAGGCTATAATGGAGAATGGAAAAACATCCAAAATTTTTCCCCATCAACAGTGTACCATTCAGTGTGATATTAAAAATACATCTTACCCAACCCTAAACCAGACGCCAATTTTAAACCGAACATATGTGTGTCCTGAACTCTAACCCTAACCCTTACCAAATGGGCCCATTCATTCTAATGAATCTCATAGGCTATAATGGAGAATGGAAAAACATCCAAAAATTTTCCCCATCAACAGTGTACCATTCAGTGTGATATTAAAAATTCATGTTCTCCAACCCTAAACCCAACCCCAATATTCACTGAAACATAAGTGTGTCCTGAACTCTAACCCTAACCCTAACCCTTACCATATGGGCCCATTCATTCTAATGAATCTCATAGGCTATAATGGAGAATGGAAAAACATCCAAAAATTTTCCCCATCAACACTGTACCATTCAGTGTGATATTAAAAATTCATCTTATCCAACCCTAAACCCAACCCCAATATTCACCGAAACATAAGTGTGTCCTGAACTCTAACCCTAACCCTAACCCTTACCATATGGGCCCATTCATTCTAATGAATCTCATAGGCTATAATGGAGAATGGAAAAACATCCAAAATTTTTCCCCATCAACAGTGTACCATTCAGTGTGATATTAAAAATACATCTTACCCAACCCTAAACCAGACGCCAATTTTAAACCGAACATATGTGTGTCCTGAACTCTAACCCTAACCCTTACCATATGGGCCCATTCATTCTAATGAATCTCATAGTCTATAATGGAGAATGGAAAAACATCCAAAAATTTTCCCCATCAACAGTGTACCATTCAGTATGATATTAAAAATACATCTTACCCAACCCTAAACCAGACGCCAATTTTAAACCGAACATATGTGTGTCCTGAACTCTAACCCTAACCCTTACCATATGGGCCCATTCATTCTAATGAATCTCATAGGCTATAATGGAGAATGGAAAAACATCCAAAAATTTTCCCCATCAACAGTGTACCATTCAGTGTGATATTAAAAATTCATGTTCTCCAACCCTAAACCCAACCCCAATATTCACTGAAACATAAGTGTGTCCTGAACTCTAACCCTAACCCTAACCCATACCATATGGGCCCATTCATTCTAATGAATCTCATAGGCTATAACGGAGAATGGAAAAACATCCAAAAAATTTTTCCATCAAGAGTATACCATTCAGTGTGATATTAAAAATACATCTTAGCCAACCCTAAACCCAACCCCAATATTCACCGAAACATAAGTGTGTCCTGAACTCTAACCCTAACCCTAACCCTTACCATATGGGCCCATTCATTCTAATGAATCTCATAGGCTATAATGGAGAATGGAAAAACATCCAAAAATTTTTCCCATCAAGATTATACCATTCAGTGTGATATTAAAAATACATCTTAGCCAACCCTAAAACCAACCCCAATATTCACCGAAACATAAGTGTGTCCTGAACTCTAACCCTAACCCTAACCCTTACCATATGGGCCCATTCATTCTAATGAATCTCATAGGCTATAATGGAGAATGGAAAAACATCCAAAATTTTTCCCCTTCAACAGTGTACCATTCAGTGTGATATTAAAAATACATCTTACCCAACCCTAAACCCAACCCCAATATTCACCGAAACATAAGTGTGTCCTGAACTCTAACCCTAACCCTAACCCTTACCATATGGGCCCATTCATTCTAATGAATCTCATAGGCTATAATGGAGAATGGAAAAACATCCAAAATTTTTCCCCATCAACAGTGTACCATTCAGTGTGATATTAAAAATACATCTTATCCAACCCTAAACCCAACCCCAATATTCACCGAAACATAAGTGTGTCCTGAACTCTAACCCTAACCCTAACCCTTACCATATGGGCCAATTCATTCTAATGAATCTCATAGGCTATAATGGAGAATTGGAAAACATCCAAAATTTTTCCCCATCAACAGTGTACCATTCAGTGTGATATTAAAAATACATCTTATCCAACCCTAAACCCAACCGCAATATTCACCCAAACATAAGTGCGTCCAGAACTCTAACCCTAACCCTAACCCTTACCATATGGGCCCATTCATTCTAATGAATCTCATAGGCTATAATGGAGAATGGAAAAACATCCAAAAAATTTTCCCATCAAGAGTATACCATTCAGTGTGATATTAAAAATACATCTTACCCAACCCTAAACCCAACCCCAATATTCACCGAAACAAAACTGTGTCCTGAACTCTAACCCTAACCCTAACCCTTACCATATGGGCCCATTCATTCTAATGAATCTCATAGGCTATAATGGAGAATGGAAAAACATCCAAAAATTTTCCCCATCAACAGTGTACCATTCAGTGTGATATTAAAAATTCATGTTCTCCAACCCTAAACCCAACCCCAATATTCACTGAAACATAAGTGTGTCCTGAACTCTAACCCTAACCCTAACCCTTACCATATGGGCCCATTCATTCTAATGAATCTCATAGGCTATAACGGAGAATGGAAAAACATCCAAAAAATTTTTCCATCAAGAGTATACCATTCAGTGTGATATTAAAAATACATCTTAGCCAACCCTAAACCCAACCCCAATATTCACCGAAACATAAGTGTGTCCTGAACTCTAACCCTAACCCTAACCCTTACCATATGGGCCCATTCATTCTAATGAATCTCATAGGCTATAATGGAGAATGGAAAAACATCCAAAATTTTTTCCCATCAAGATTATACCATTCAGTGTGATATTAAAAATACATCTTAGCCAACCCTAAACCCAACCCCAATATTCACCGAAACATAAGTGTGTCCTGAACTCTAACCCTAACCCTAACCCTTACCATATGGGCCCATTCATTCTAATGAATCTCATAGGCTATAATGGAGAATGGAAAAACATCCAAAATTTTTCCCCATCAACAGTGTACCATTCAGTGTGATATTAAAAATACATCTTACCCAACCCTAAACCAGACGCCAATTTTAAACCGAACATATGTGTGTCCTGAACTCTAACCCTAACCCTTACCAAATGGGCCCATTCATTCTAATGAATCTCATAGGCTATAATGGAGAATGGAAAAACATCCAAAAATTTTCCCCATCAACAGTGTACCATTCAGTGTGATATTAAAAATTCATGTTCTCCAACCCTAAACCCAACCCCAATATTCACTGAAACATAAGTGTGTCCTGAACTCTAACCCTAACCCTAACCCTTACCATATGGGCCCATTCATTCTAATGAATCTCATAGGCTATAACGGAGAATGGAAAAACATCCAAAATTTTTCCCCATCAAGAGTATACCATTCAGTGTGATATTAAAAATACATCTTAGCCAACCCTAAACCCAACCCCAATATTCACCGAAACATAAGTGTGTCCTGAACTCTAACCCTAACCCTAACCCTTACCATATGGGCCCATTCATTCTAATGAATCTC
Organism: Heteronotia binoei; assembly: GCF_032191835.1. NCBI lineage: Eukaryota > Metazoa > Chordata > Lepidosauria > Squamata > Gekkonidae > Heteronotia > Heteronotia binoei. The sequence continues at coordinate 126,076 of NW_026800180.1, forward strand.
ATAGGCTATAATGGAGAATGGAAAAGCATCCAAAATTTTTCCCCTTCAACAGTGTACCATTCAGTGTGATATTAAAAATACATCTTATCCAACCCTAAACCCAACCCCAATATTCACCGAAACATAAGTGTGTCCTGAACTCTAACCCTAACCCTAACCCTTGCCATATGGGCCCATTCATTCTAATGAATCTCATAGGCTATAATGGAGAATGGAAAAACATCCAAAAATTTTCCCCATCAACAATGTACCATTCAGTGTGATATTAAAAATTCATCTTATCCAACCCTAAACCCAACCCCAATATTCACCGAAACATAAGTGTGTCCTGAACTCTAACCCTAACCCTAACCCTTACCATATGGGCCCATTCATTCTAATGAATCTCATAGGCTATAATGGAGAATGGAAAAACATCCAAAATTTTTTCCCATCAAGAGTATACCATTCAGTGTGATATTAAAAATACATCTTACCCAACCCTAAACCCAACCCCAATATTCACCGAAACATAAGTGTGTCCTGAACTCTAACCCTAACCCTAACCCTTACCATATGGGCCCATTCATTCTAATGAATCTCATAGGCTATAATGGAGAATGGAAAAACATCCAAAATTTTTCCCCATCAACAGTGTACCATTCAGTGTGATATTAAAAATACATCTTACCCAACCCTAAACCAGACGCCAATTTTAAACCGAACATATGTGTGTCCTGAACTCTAACCCTAACCCTTACCAAATGGGCCCATTCATTCTAATGAATCTCATAGGCTATAATGGAGAATGGAAAAACATCCAAAAATTTTCCCCATCAACAGTGTACCATTCAGTGTGATATTAAAAATTCATGTTCTCCAACCCTAAACCCAACCCCAATATTCACTGAAACATAAGTGTGTCCTGAACTCTAACCCTAACCCTAACCCTTACCATATGGGCCCATTCATTCTAATGAATCTCATAGGCTATAACGGAGAATGGAAAAACATCCAAAATTTTTCCCCATCAAGAGTATACCATTCAGTGTGATATTAAAAATACATCTTAGCCAACCCTAAACCCAACCCCAATATTCACCGAAACATAAGTGTGTCCTGAACTCTAACCCTAACCCTAACCCTTACCATATGGGCCCCATTCATTCTAATGAATCTCATAGGCTATAATGGAGAATGGAAAAGCATCCAAAATTTTTCCCCTTCAACAGTGTACCATTCAGTGTGATATTAAAAATACATCTTATCCAACCCTAAACCCAACCCCAATATTCACCGAAACATAAGTGTGTCCTGAACTCTAACCCTAACCCTAACCCTTGCCATATGGGCCCATTCATTCTAATGAATCTCATAGGCTATAATGGAGAATGGAAAAACATCCAAAAATTTTCCCCATCAACAATGTACCATTCAGTGTGATATTAAAAATTCATCTTATCCAACCCTAAACCCAACCCCAATATTCACCGAAACATAAGTGTGTCCTGAAACTCTAACCCTAACCCTAACCCTTACCATATGGGCCCATTCATTCTAATGAATCTCATAGGCTATAATGGAGAATGGAAAAACATCCAAATTTTTTCCCATCAAGAGTATACCATTCAGTGTGATATTAAAAATACATCTTACCCAACCCTAAACCCAACCCCAATATTCACCGAAACATAAGTGTGTCCTGAACTCTAACCCTAACCCTAACCCTTACCATATGGGCCCATTCATTCTAATGAATCTCATAGGCTATAATGGAGAATGGAAAAACATCCAAAAATTTTTCCCATCAAGAGTATACCATTCAGTGTGATATTAAAAATACATCTTTCCCAACCCTAAACCCAACCCCAATATTCACCGAAACATAAGTGTGTCCTGAACTCTAACCCTAACCCTAACCCTTACCATATGGGCCCATTCATTCTAATGAATCTCATAGGCTATAATGGAGAATGGAAAAACATCCAAAAATTTTCCCCATCAACACTGTACCATTCAGTGTGATATTAAAAATTCATCTTATCCAACCCTAAACCCAACCACAATATTCACCGAAACATAAGTGTGTCCTGAACTCTAACCCTAACCCTAACCCCTTACCATATGGGCCCATTCATTCTAATGAATCTCATAGGCTATAATGGAGAATGGAAAAACATCCAAAATTTTTCCCCATCAACAGTGTACCATTCAGTGTGATATTAAAAATACATCTTACCCAACCCTAAACAGACGCCAATTTTAAACCGAACATATGTGTGTCCTGAATTCTAACCCTAACCCTTACCATATGGGCCCATTCATTCTAATGAATCTCATAGGCTATAATGGAGAATGGAAAAACATCCAAAAATTTTCCCCATCAACAGTGTACCATTCAGTGTGATATTAAAAATTCATGTTCTCCAACCCTAAACCCAACCCCAATATTCACTGAAACATAAGTGTGTCCCTGAACTCTAACCCTAACCCTAACCCTTACCATATGGGTCCATTCATTCTAATGAATCTCATAGGCTATAACGGAGAATGGAAAAACATCCAAAAATTTTTCCCATCAAGAGTATACCATTCAGTGCGATATTAAAAATACATCTTATCCAACCCTAAACCCAACCCCAATATTCACCGAAACATAAGTGTGTCCTGAACTCTAACCCTAACCCTAACCCTTACCATATGGGCCCATTCATTCTAATGAATCTCATAGGCTATAATGGAGAATGGAAAAACATCCAAAATTTTTCCCCTTCAACAGTGTACCATTCAGTGTGATATTAAAAATACATCTTATCCAACCCTAAACCCAACCCCAATATTCACCGAAACATAAGTGTGTCCTGAACTCTAACCCTAACCCTAACCCTTACCATATGGGCCCATTCATTCTAATGAATCTCATAGGCTATAATGGAGAATGGAAAAACATCCAAAATTTTTCCCCTTCAACAGTGTACCATTCAGTGTGATATTAAAAATACATCTTACCCAACCCTAAACCCAACCCCAATATTCACCGAAACATAAGTGTGTCCTGAAGTCTAACCCTAACCCTAACCCTTACCATATGGGCCCATTCATTCTAATGAATCTCATAGGCTATAATGGAGAATGGAAAAACATCCAAATTTTTTCCCCATCAACAGTGTACCATTCAGTGTGATATTAAAAATACATCTTATCCAACCCTAAACCCAACCCCAATATTCACCGAAACATAAGTGTGTCCTGAACTCTAACCCTAACCCTAACCCTTACCATATGGGCCCATTCATTCTAATGAATCTCATAGGCTATAATGGAGAATGGAAAAACATCCAAAAATTTTCCCCATCAACAGTGTACCATTCAGTGTGATATTAAAAATTCATCTTATCCAACCCTAAACCCAACCACAATATTCACCGAAACATAAGTGTGTCCTGAACTCTAACCCTAACCCTAACCCTTACCATATGGGCCCATTCATTCTAATGAATCTCATAGGCTATAATGGAGAATGGAAAAACATCCAAAATTTTTCCCCATCAACAGTGTACCATTCAGTGTGATATTAAAAATACATCTTACCCAACCCTAAACCAGACGCCAATTTTAAACCGAACATATGTGTGTCCTGAACTCTAACCCTAACCCTTACCATATGGGCCCATTCATTCTAATGAATCTCATAGGCTATAATGGAGAATGGAAAAACATCCAAAAATTTTCCCCATCAACAGTGTACCATTCAGTGTGATATTAAAAATTCATGTTCTCCAACCCTAAACCCAACCCCAATATTCACTGAAACATAAGTGTGTCCTGAACTCTAACCCTAACCCTAACCCTTACCATATGGGCCCATTCATTCTAATGAATCTCATAGGCTATAACGGAGAATGGAAAAACATCCAAAAATTTTTCCCATCAAGAGTATACCATTCAGTGTGATATTAAAAATACATCTTAGCCAACCCTAAACCCAACCCCAATATTCACCGAAACATAAGTGTGTCCTGAACTCTAACCCTAACCCTAAACCCTTACCATATGGGCCCATTCATTCTAATGAATCTCATAGGCTATAATGGAGAATGGAAAAACATCCAAAATTTTTCCCCTTCAACAGTGTACCATTCAGTGTGATATTAAAAATACATCTTATCCAACCCTAAACCCAACCCCAATATTCACCGAAACATAAGTGTGTCCTGAACTCTAACCCTAACCCTAACCCTTACCATATGGGCCCATTCATTCTAATGAATCTCATAGGCTATAATGGAGAATGGAAAAACATCCAAAATTTTTCCCCTTCAACAGTGTACCATTCAGTGTGATATTAAAAATACATCTTACCCAACCCTAAACCCAACCCCAATATTCACCGAAACATAAGTGTGTCCTGAACTCTAACCCTAACCCTAACCCTTACCATATGGGCCCATTCATTCTAATGAATCTCATAGGCTATAATGGAGAATGGAAAAACATCCAAAATTTTTCCCCATCAACAGTGTACCATTCAGTGTGATATTAAAAATACATCTTATCCGACCCTAAACCCAACCGCAATATTCACCCAAACATAAGTGCGTCCAGAACTCTAACCCTAACCCTAACCCTTACCATATGGGCCCATTCATTCTAATGAATCTCATAGGCTATAATGGAGAATGGGAAAACATCCAAAAATTTTCCCCATCAACACTGTACCATTCAGTGTGATATTAAAAATTCATCTTATCCAACCCTAAACCCAACCCCAATATTCACCGAAACATAAGTGTGTCCTGAACTCTAACCCTAACCCTAACCCTTACCATATGGGCCCATTCATTCTAATGAATCTCATAGGCTATAATGGAGAATGGAAAAACATCCAAAATTTTTCCCCATCAACAGTGTACCATTCAGTGTGATATTAAAAATACATCTTACCCAACCCTAAACCAGACGCCAATTTTAAACCGAACATATGTGTGTCCTGAACTCTAACCCTAACCCTTACCATATGGGCCCATTCATTCTAATGAATCTCATAGGCTATAATGGAGAATGGAAAAACATCCAAAAATTTTCCCATCAACAGTGTACCATTCAGTGTGATATTAAAAATTCATGTTCTCCAACCCTAAACCCAACCCCAATATTCACTGAAACATAAGTGTGTCCTGAACTCTAACCCTAACCCTAACCCTTACCATATGGGCCCATTCATTCTAATGAATCTCATAGGCTATAACGGAGAATGGAAAAACATCCAAAAATTTTTCCCATCAAGAGTATACCATTCAGTGTGATATTAAAAATACATCTTAGCCAACCCTAAACCCAACCCCAATATTCACCGAAACATAAGTGTGTCCTGAACTCTAACCCTAACCCTAACCCTTACCATATGGGCCCATTCATTCTAATGAATCTCATAGGCTATAATGGAGAATGGAAAAACATCCAAAATTTTTCCCCTTCAACAGTGTACCATTCAGTGTGATATTAAAAATACATCTTATCCAACCCTAAACCCAACCCCAATATTCACCGAAACATAAGTGTGTCCTGAACTCTAACCCTAACCCTAACCCTTACCATATGGGCCCATTCATTCTAATGAATCTCATAGGCTATAATGGAGAATGGAAAAACATCCAAAATTTTTCCCCTTCAACAGTGTACCATTCAGTGTGATATTAAAAATACATCTTACCCAACCCTAAACCCAACCCCAATATTCACCGAAACATAAGTGTGTCCTGAACTCTAACCCTAACCCTAACCCTTACCATATGGGCCCCATTCATTCTAATGAATCTCATAGGCTATAATGGAGAATGGAAAAACATCCAAAATTTTTCCCCATCAACAGTGTACCATTCAGTGTGATATTAAAAATACATCTTATCCGACCCTAAACCCAACCGCAATATTCACCCAAACATAAGTGCGTCCAGAACTCTAACCCTAACCCTAACCCTTACCATATGGGCCCATTCATTCTAATGAATCTCATAGGCTATAATGGAGAATGGGAAAACATCCAAAATTTTTCCCATCAAGAGTATACCATTCAGTGTGATATTAAAAATACATCTTACCCAACCCTAAACCCAACCCCAATATTCACCGAAACATAAGTGTGTCCTGAACTCTAACCCTAACCCCTAACCCTTACCATATGGGCCCATTCATTCTAATGAATCTCATAGGCTATAATGGAGAATGGAAAAACATCCAAAAATTTTCCCCATCAACACTGTACCATTCAGTGTGATATTAAAAATTCATCTTATCCAACCCTAAACCCAACCCCAATATTCACCGAAACATAAGTGTGTCCTGAACTCTAACCCTAACCCTAACCCTTACCATATGGGCCCATTCATTCTAATGAATCTCATAGGCTATAATGGAGAATGGAAAAACATCCAAAATTTTTTCCCCATCAACAGTGTACCATTCAGTGTGATATTAAAAATACATCTTACCCAACCCTAAACCAGACGCCAATTTTAAACCGAACATATGTGTGTCCTGAACTCTAACCCTAACCCTTACCATATGGGCCCATTCATTCTAATGAATCTCATAGGCTATAATGGAGAATGGAAAAACATCCAAAAATTTTCCCCATCAACAGTGTACCATTCAGTGTGATATTAAAAATTCATGTTCTCCAACCCTAAACCCAACCCCAATATTCACTGAAACATAAGTGTGTCCTGAACTCTTACCCTAACCCTAACCCTTACCATATGGGCCCATTCATTCTAATGAATCTCATAGGCTATAACGGAGAATGGAAAAACATCCAAAAAATTTTCCCATCAAGAGTATACCATTCAGTGTGATATTAAAAATACATCTTAGCCAACCCTAAACCCAACCCCAATATTCACCGAAACAGAAGTGTGTCCTGAACTCTAACCCTAACCCTAACCCTTACCATATGGGCCCATTCATTCTAATGAATCTCATAGGCTATAATGGAGAATGGAAAAACATCCAAAATTTTTCCCCATCAACAGTGTACCATTCAGTGTGATATTAAAAATACATCTTACCCAACCCTAAACCAGACGCCAATTTTAAACCGAACATATGTGTGTCCTGAACTCTAACCCTAACCCTTACCATATGGGCCCATTCATTCTAATGAATCTCATAGGCTATAATGGAGAATGGAAAAAACATCCAAAAATTTTCCCCATCAACAGTGTACCATTCAGTGTGATATTAAAAATTCATGTTCTCCAACCCTAAACCCAACCCCAATATTCACTGAAACATAAGTGTGTCCTGAACTCTTACCCTAACCCTAACCCTTACCATATGGGCCCATTCATTCTAATGAATCTCATAGGCTATAACGGAGAATGGAAAAACATCCAAAAAATTTTCCCATCAAGAGTATACCATTCAGTGTGATATTAAAAATACATCTTAGCCAACCCTAAACCCAACCCCAATATTCACCGAAACAGAAGTGTGTCCTGAACTCTAACCCTAACCCTAACCCTTACCATATGGGCCCATTCATTCTAATGAATCTCATAGGCTATAATGGAGAATGGAAAAACATCCAAAATTTTTCCCCTTCAACAGTGTACCATTCAGTGTGATATTAAAAATACATCTTATCCAACCCTAAACCCAACCCCAATATTCACCGAAACATAAGTGTGTCCCTGAACTCTAACCCTAACCCTAACCCTTACCATATGGGCCCATTCATTCTAATGAATCTCATAGGCTATAATGGAGAATGGAAAAACATCCAAAATTTTTCCCCTTCAACAGTGTACCATTCAGTGTGATATTAAAAATACATCTTACCCAACCCTAAACCCAACCCCAATATTCACCGAAACATAAGTGTGTCCTGAACTCTAACCCTAACCCTAACCCTTACCATATGGGCCCATTCATTCTAATGAATCTCATAGGCTATAATGGAGAATGGAAAAACATCCAAAATTTTTCCCCATCAACAGTGTACCATTCAGTGTGATATTAAAAATACATCTTATCCAACCCTAAACCCAACCCCAATATTCACCGAAACATAAGTGTGTCCTGAACTCTAACCTAACCCTAACCCTTACCATATGGGCCCATTCATTCTAATGAATCTCATAGGCTATAATGGAGAATGGGAAAACATCCAAAATTTTTCCCCATCAACAGTGTACCATTCAGTGTGATATTAAAAAATACATCTTATCCAACCCTAAACCCAACCGCAAATTCACCCAAACATAAGTGCGTCCAGAACTCTAACCCTAACCCTAACCCTTACCATATGGGCCCATTCATTCTAATGAATCTCATAGGCTATAATGGAGAATGGAAAAACATCCAAAAATTTTTCCCATCAAGAGTATACCATTCAGTGTGGTATTAAAAATACATCTTACCCAACCCTAAACCCAACCCCAATATTCACCGAAACATAAGTGTGTCCTGAATTCTAACCCTAACCCTAACCCTTACCATATGGGCCCATTCATTCTAATGAATCTCATAGGCTATAATGGAGAATGGAAAAACATCCAAAATTTTTCCCCATCAACAGTGTACCATTCAGTGTGATATTAAAAATACATCTTATCCAACCCTAAACCCAACCCCAATATTCACCGAAACATAAGTGTGTCCTGAACTCTAACCCTAACCCTAACCCTTACCATATGGGCCCATTCATTCTAATGAATCTCATAGGCTATAATGGAGAATGGAAAAACATCCAAAAATTTTCCCCATCAACACTGTACCATTCAGTGTGATATTAAAAATTCATCTTATCCAACCCTAAACCCAACCCCAATATTCACCGAAACATAAGTGTGTCCTGAACTCTAACCCTAACCCTAACCCTTACCATATGGGCCCATTCATTCTAATGAATCTCATAGGCTATAATGGAGAATGGAAAAACATCCAAAATTTTTCCCCATCAACAGTGTACCATTCAGTGTGATATTAAAAATACATCTTACCCAACCCTAAACCAAACGCCAATTTTAAACCGAACATATGTGTGTCCTGAACTCTAACCCTAACCCTTACCATATGGGCCCATTCATTCTAATGAATCTCATAGGCTATAATGGAGAATGGAAAAAACATCCAAAAATTTTCCCCATCAACAGTGTACCATTCAGTGTGATATTAAAAATTCATGTTCTCCAACCCTAAACCCAACCCCAATATTCACTGAAACATAAGTGTGTCCTGAACTCTAACCCTAACCCTAACCCTTACCATATGGGCCCATTCATTCTAATGAATCTCATAGGCTATAATGGAGAATGGAAAAACATCCAAAAATTTTCCCCATCAACAGTGTACCATTCAGTGTTATTTTAAAAATTCATCTTATCCAATCCTAAACCCAACCCCAATATTCACCAAAACATAAGTGTGTCCTGAACTCTAACCCTAACCCTAACCCTTACCATATGGGCCCATTCATTCTAATGAATCTCATAGGCTATAATGGAGAATGGAAAAACATCCAAAATTTTTCCCCATCAACAGTGTACCATTCAGTGTGATATTAAAAAATACATCTTACCTAACCCTAAACCAGACCCCAATTTTAAACCGAACATATGTGTGTCCTGAACTCTAACCCTAACCCTTACCATATGGGCTCATTCATTCTAATGAATCTCATAGGCTATAATGGATAATGGAAAAACATCCAAAATTTTTCCCCATCAACAGTGTACCATTCAGTGTGATATTAAAAATTCATCTTATTCAACCCTAAACCCAACCCCAATATTCACCGAAACATAAGTGAGTCCTGAACTCTAACCCTAACCCTAACCCTTACCATATGGGCCCATTCATTCTAATGAATCTCATAGGCTATAATGGAGAATGGGAAAACATCCAAAAATTTTCCCCATCAACAGTGTACCATTCAGTGTGATATTAAAAATACATCTTATCCAACCCTAAACCCAACCGCAATATTCACCCAAACATAAGTGCGTCCAGAACTCTAACCCTAACCCTTACCATATGGGCCCATTCATTCTAATGAATCTCATAGGCTATAATGGAGAATGGAAAAACATCCAAAATTTTTCCCATCAAGATTATACCATTCAGTGTGATATTAAAAATACATCTTACCCAACCCTAAACCCAACCCCAATATTCACCGAAACATAAGTGTGTCCTGAACTCTAACCCTAACCCTAACCCTTACCATATGGGCCCATTCATTCTAATGAATCTCATAGGCTATAATGGAGAATGGAAAAACATCCAAAATTTTTCCCCATCAACAGTGTACCATTCAGTGTGATATTAAAAATACATCTTATCGAACCCTAAACCCAACCCCAATATTCACCGAAACATAAGTGTGTCCTGAACTCTAACCCTAACCCTAACCCTTACCATATGGGCCCATTCATTCTAATGAATCTCATAGGCTATAATGGAGAATGGGAAAACATCCAAAATTTTTCCCCATCAACAGTGTACCATTCAGTGTGATATTAAAAATACATCTTATCCAACCCTAAACCCAACCGCAATATTCACCCAAACATAAGTGCGTCCAGAACTCTAACCCTAACCCTAACCCTTACCATATGGGCCCCATTCATTCTAATGAATCTCATAGGCTATAAATGGAGAATGGAAAAACATCCAAAAAATTTTCCCATCAAGAGTATACCATTCAGTGTGATATTAAAAATACATCTTACCCAACCCTAAACCCAACCCCAATATTCACCGAAACATAAGTGTGTCCTGAACTCTAACCCTAACCCTAACCCTTACCATATGGGGCCATTCATTCTAATGAATCTCATAGGCTATAATGGAGAATGGAAAAACATCCAAAATTTTCCCCCATCAACAGTGTACCATTCAGTGTGATATTAAAAATACATCTTATCCAACCCTAAACCCAACCCCAATATTCACCGAAACATAAGTGTGTCCTGAACTCTAACCCTAACCCTAACCCTTACCATATGGGCCCATTCATTCTAATGAATCTCATAGGCTATAATGGAGAATGGAAAAACATCCAAAAATTTTCCCCATCAACACTGTACCATTCAGTGTGATATTAAAAATTCATCTTATCCAACCCTAAACCCAACCCCAATATTCACCGAAACATAAGTGTGTCCTGAACTCTAACCCTAACCCTAACCCTTACCATATGGGCCCATTCATTCTAATGAATCTCATAGGCTATAATGGAGAATGGAAAAACATCCAAAATTTTTCCCCATCAACAGTGTACCATTCAGTGTGATATTAAAAATACATCTTACCCAACCCTAAACCAGACGCCAATTTTAAACCGAACATATGTGTGTCCTGAACTCTAACCCTAACCCTTACCATATGGGACCATTCATTCTAATGAATCTCATAGGCTATAATGGGAGAATGGAAAAACATCCAAAAATTTTCCCCATCAACAGTGTACCATTCAGTGTGATATTAAAAATTCATGTTCTCCAACCCTAAACCCAACCCCAATATTCACTGAAACATAAGTGTGTCCTGAACTCTAACCCTAACCCTAACCCTAACCCTTACCATATGGGCCCATTCATTCTAATGAATCTCATAGGCTATAACGGAGAATGGAAAAACATCCAAAAATTTTTCCCATCAAGAGTATACCATTCAGTGTGATATTAAAAATACATCTTAGCCAACCCTAAACCCAACCCCAATATTCACCGAAACATAAGTGTGTCCTGAACTCTAACCCTAACCCTAACCCTTACCATATGGGCCCATTCATTCTAATGAATCTCATAGGCTATAATGGAGAATGGAAAAACATCCAAAATTTTTCCCCTTCAACAGTGTACCATTCAGTGTGATATTAAAAATACATCTTATCCAACCCTAAACCCAACCCCAATATTCACCGAAACATAAGTGTGTCCTGAACTCTAACCCTAACCCTAACCCTTACCATATGGGCCCATTCATTCTAATGAATCTCATAGGCTATAATGGAGAATGGAAAAACATCCAAAATTTTTCCCCTTCAACAGTGTACCATTCAGTGTGATATTAAAAATACATCTTATCCAACCCTAAACCCAACCCCAATATTCACCGAAACATAAGTGTGTCCTGAACTCTAACCCTAACCCTAACCCTTACCATATGCGCCTATTCATTCTAATGAATCTCATAGGCTATAATGGAGAATGGAAAAAACATCCAAAATTTTTCCCCTTCAACAGTGTACCATTCAGTGTGATATTAAAAATACATCTTACCCAACCCTAAACCCAACCCCAATATTCACCGAAACATAAGTGTGTCCTGAACTCTAACCCTAACCCTAACCCTTACCATATGGGCCCCATTCATTCTAATGAATCTCATAGGCTATAATGGAGAATGGAAAAACATCCAAAATTTTTCCCCATCAACAGTGTACCATTCAGTGTGATATTAAAAATACATCTTATCCAACCCAAAACCCAACCCCAATATTCACCGAAACATAAGTGTGTCCTGAACTCTAACCCTAACCCTAACCCTTACCATATGGGCCCATTCATTCTAATGAATCTCATAGGCTATAATGGAGAATGGGAAAAACATCCAAAATTTTTCCCCATCAACAGTGTACCATTCAGTGTGATATTAAAAATACATCTTATCCAACCCTAAACCCAACCGCAATATTCACCCAAACATAAGTGGTCCAGAACTCTAACCCTAACCCTAACCCTTACCATATGGGCCCATTCATTCTAATGAATCTCATAGGCTATAATGGAGAATGGAAAAAACATCCAAATTTTTTCCCATCAAGATTATACCATTCAGTGTGATATTAAAAATACATCTTACCCCAACCCTAAACCCAACCCCAATATTCACCGAAACATAAGTGTGTCCTGAACTCTAACCCTAACCCGAACCCTTACCATATGGGCCCATTCATTCTAATGAATCTCATAGGCTATAATGGAGAATGGAAAAAACATCCAAAATTTTTCCCCATCAACAGTGTACCATTCAGTGTGATATTAAAAATACATCTTATCCAACCCTAAACCCAACCCCAATATTCACCGAAACATAAGTGTGTCCTGAACTCTAACCCTAACCCTAACCCTTACCATATGGGCCCATTCATTCTAATGAATCTCATAGGCTATAGTGGAGAATGGAAAACATCCAAAATTTTTCCCCATCAACAGTGTACCATTCAGTGTGATATTAAAAATACATCTTATCCAACCCTAAACCCAACCGCAATATTCACCCAAACATAAGTGCGGTCCAGAACTCTAACCCTAACCCTAACCCTTACCATATGGGCCCATTCATTCTAATGAATCTCATAGGCTATAATGGAGAATGGAAAAAACATCCAAAAATTTTTCCCATCAAGAGTATACCATTCAGTGTGATATTAAAAATACATCTTACCCAACCCTAAACCCAACCCCAATATTCACCGAAACATAAGTGTGTCCTGAACTCTAACCCTAACCCTAACCCTTACCATATGGGGCCATTCATTCTAATGAATCTCATAGGCTATAATGGAGAATGGAAAAACATCCCAAAATTTTTCCCCTTCAACAGTGTACCATTCAGTGTGATATTAAAAATACATCTTATCCAACCCTTAAACCCAACCCCAATATTCACCGAAACATAAGTGTGTCCTGAACTCTAACCCTAACCCTAACCCTTACCATATGGGCCCATTCATTCTAATGAATCTCATAGGCTATAATGGAGAATGGAAAAACATCCAAAATTTTTTCCCCATCAACAGTGTACCATTCAGTGTGATATTAAAAATACATCTTACCCAACCCTAAACCAGACGCCAATTTTAAACCGAACATATGTGTGTCCTGAACTCTAACCCTAACCCTTACCATATGGGACCATTCATTCTAATGAATCTCATAGGCTATAATGGAGAATGGAAAAACATCCAAAAATTTTCCCCATCAACAGTGTACCATTCAGTGTGATATTAAAAATTCATGTTCTCCAACCCTAAACCCAACCCCAATATTCACTGAAACATAAGTGTGTCCTGAACTCTAACCCTAACCCTAACCCTTACCATATGGGCCCATTCATTCTAATGAATCTCATAGGCTATAACGGAGAATGGAAAAACATCCAAAAATTTTTTCCCATCAAGAGTATACCATTCAGTGTGATATTAAAAAATACATCTTAGCCAACCCTAAACCCAACCCCAATATTAACCGAAACATAAGTGTGTCCTGAACCTCTAACCCTAACCCTAACCCTTACCATATGGGCCCATTCAGTCTAATGAATCTCATAGGCTATAATGGAGAATGGAAAAACATCCAAAATTTTTTCCCCTTCAACAGTGTACCATTCAGTGTGATATTAAAAATACATCTTATCCAACCCTAAACCCAACCCCCAATATTCACCGAAACATAAGTGTGTCCTGAACTCTAAACCTAACCCTAACCCTTACCATATGGGCCCATTCATTCTAATGAATCTCATAGGCTATAATGGAGAATGCAAAAACATCCAAAATTTTTCCCCTTCAACAGTGTACCATTCAGTGTGATATTAAAAATACATCTTACCCAACCCTAAACCCAACCCCAATATTCACCGAAACATAAGTGTGTCCTGAACTCTAACCCTAACCCTAACCCCTTACCATATGGGCCCATTCATTCTAATGAATCTCATAGGCTATAATGGAGAATGGAAAAACATCCAAAATTTTTCCCCATCAACAGTGTACCATTCAGTGTGATATTAAAAATACATCTTATCCAACCCTAAACCCAACCCCAATATTCACCGAAACATAAGTGTGTCCTGAACTCTAACCCTAACCCTAACCCTTACCATATGGGCCCATTCATTCTAATGAATCTCATAGGCTATAATGGAGAATGGGAAAACATCCAAAATTTTTCCCCATCAACAGTGTACCATTCAGTGTGATATTAAAAATACATCTTATCCAACCCTAAACCCAACCGCAATATTCACCCAAACATAAGTGCGTCCAGAACTCTAACCCTAACCCTAACCCTTACCATATGGGCCCATTCATTCTAATGAATCTCATAGGCTATAATGGAGAATGGAAAAACATCCAAAAATTTTTCCCATCAAGAGTATACCATTCAGTGTGATATTAAAAATACATCTTACCCAACCCTAAACCCAACCCCAATATTCACCGAAACATAAGTGTGTCCTGAACTCTAACCCTAACCCTAACCCTTACCACATGGGCCCATTCATTCTAATGAATCTCATAGGCTATAATGGAGAATGGAAATACATCCAAAATTTTTCCCCATCAACAGTGTACCAATTCAGTGTGATATTAAAAATACATCTTATCCAACCCTAAACCCAACCCCAATATTCACCGAAACATAAGTGTGTCCTGAACTCTAACCCTAACCCTAACCCTTACCATATGGGCCCATTCATTCTAATGAAACTCATAGGCTATAATGGAGAATGGAAAAACATCCAAAAATTTTCCCCATCAACACTGTACCATTCAGTGTGATATTAAAATTCATCTTATCCAACCCTAAACCCAACCCCAATGTTCACCGAAACATAAGTGTGTCCTGAACTCTAACCCTAACCCTAACCCTTACCATATGGGCCCATTCATTCTAATGAATCTCATAGGCTATAATGGAGAATGGAAAAACATCCAAAATTTTTCCCCATCAACAGTGTACCATTCAGTGTGATATTAAAAATACATCTTACCCAACCCTAAACCAGACGCCAATTTTAAACCGAACATATGTGTGTCCTGAACTCTAACCCTAACCCTTACCATATGGGCCCATTCATTCTAATGAATCTCATAGGCTATAATGGAGAATGGAAAAACATCCAAAAATTTTCCCCATCAACAGTGTACCATTCAGTGTGATATTAAAAATTCATGTTCTCCACCCTAAACCCAACCCCAATATTCACTGAAACATAAGTGTGTCCTGAACTCTAACCCTAACCCTAACCCTTACCATATGGGCCCATTCATTCTAATGAATCTCATAGGCTATAACGGAGAACTGGAAAAACA